>NC_140504.1:138783416-139033416 GCF_964339955.1 Pipistrellus hanaki | reverse complement strand
ACCCAACCAAGATGGTGGTTAATTTGCATATCCAGGCCAGAGCGAAGACTGAGACAGTGTAGAAAGAAGCCAAGTGCTGTAGAAGGGAGTGAAGCTGCAGAGATGCAAGCAAGTGGGCCAGCGGAGAAGGAAGGGAAGCAGGCAGGGCAGCAACCACAGCAGGAAGCTCTGTTGCAGGAATCTTCCTGCAGTGGGCATCTAGTGGGAATATATTTGCAAAGTCACACACCTGCTCTTCTAGCCCTCCAACTTTCCTCCTTAACTCTTCTCCTTCATTGATTCATTCAATAAATATTTGCTGAACACCTACTAGTGGCAAGCACTGTGCTAGGAACTAGAAAAGCAATTGGACCAAAAACATCTTATGGAACTTATGCTTGAGTTAGGGAGGCACAATGAACAACTTGGTAAATGAAGGAACAAGGTAGTTTTAGACAACAGTACTTTCTAAGAGGCAATACAACTAGTTGGTGGTGTTGCTTTGGTTAGTGACCAGGGAAGGATTCTCGGACTAGGTTTGAGTTGAAACCTGAGCAATAAGCAGAGCTAAGAGGGTTTCAGACAAATGGCACAGCAAGAGCAAAGGTCCTGAGGCGGGAACAATGCAGATGTGTTTGGGGCAAGGAAAGGAAGGTTATTATGATGGGAACAAAGTGAATTAGGGAGGTTGGAGGGGTAGGCAGGGTTCAGATTTAGTAGAGTCTTAAGATGGTAAGATGGTTCAACTTAATTTTCAATGCAAATTGTTGGAGAGTTATTAGGCATGGGATGATATGACCAGATTTATTTTTTTGTAAGATCATCCATGGCACTCATCCATTTGGTGTTTTTTTAAATATATATTCTTTGTGTTGATTTTAGAGAGAGAGGAAGGGATAGATTGGTTGAGGAAGAGAAACATCGATTGGTTGCTTACCTAATGCACCCCCATCCAGGGATTAAACCCACAAGTCAGATATGAGTCCTGACCAGGAATTGAACTGGTGACCTTTTGGTACACAGGACAATGCTCAACCAACTAAGCCACACTGGCCAGACCTTTTGATGGTTTTTAAGAAGTTTCAGCACACGCTACTACACTGGCAACAGCTAAGCAGAAATTGAAGGACTCATGGGAATTGGAGCATGAGAAGGAAGCATAGTTTGTGTTTAAGGACCTGCAAACACTGAGTGGAACAGAGCCCAGGATGCAACGGTGGAAGAAGTAGACAGAAGGGGAGAGAGAGGTCATATCACAATAAAGCCTCCTCAGAGATGAAGCTGAGGAGATTGGATTTATTCCTAAGGCAGCAGGTTTCTGATGACACAATCAGATTTCTGTTTTTGCTGCCATGTGGATGGTGATGAAAGTGGGCAAGACAGAAGCAGAAAGACAAGCTAGGATTGTGCAGTAATGAGGGAAAGACTGTGGTGACTTAGAGCAGGGCCAGAGCAGTGGGAATGGAGAAGCCTACTTGGGTTTGAGAGGGTTGAGGTTAAAGCCAAAAAGGATTATATGCGGGATTGGGATTGGCATAGGGAAGGTCAGGAGTGTGGAGGTCAGGCTGGTACCTGGGACTCAGGGATGGAGTGTAGACCTCTCTAAGCTTTGTACTGTGAACTAGAGATAAGATTGGGTTCCTGGGTCTAAGATGAAGCAATTTCTCTCTCTCTCTTTCTCTCTCTCTCTTTTTTTTTTTTTTTTTTTTTTTTTTTTTAATATTTCTTTATTGACATCAGAGAGGTAGGAAGAGATAGAGAGAGATAGAAACATCAGTGATGAGAAAGAATCATTAACTGGCTGCTTCCTGCATGCCCCCCACTGGGGATCAAGCCCACAACCCAGGCATGTGCTCTTGGCCAGAATCAAACCTGGGACCCTTCCATGTTCTATCCACTGAGCCAAACAGGCAAGGGCGAAGCAATCTCTTTTTGTCCTTCCGTCTTAAATACCCCCGGCTGCTGCCAGTGCTACTGGACAGTGATGGGGAGAGGGGAGAGGGAAGTAGGAATCTCTTCCTGAAGAAGAAAACAATGAGTCAGAAGAATATCCCATGCTTGTGCCTGGTTTGTAGGAACTGAGATTAAATCTTCCTAGCTCCTAGCATTTTCCATCTACAAAATGAAGTTTCCCCCCCAAGAATCTTCATTAGAGTCCTCACCAAACAGCAACATGTAAAACTGAGAATCTCACTCTGTTGTCTTTAAAAAGTTCACTCCCACAACCACTGAGCACCTGTCCAAGCCAATGTCTAAAAGACAGAGGAGCCAGAGCAGGTCAGCAAAGGTCTCAGGAAAATCACTCTGCTTCCAGGATCATCTGCCCGCCACCCCTCCCCCCACTCCGTCTCCTGGCCCCCACAGCATCTTGTTGCTCTTCCTCTTAATAGTTTTTGAAGAGTTAACAGAGTGAACAGAATAAGGTTTAGGCAACAGAGAGCATATAAACAGGTATCTCGCCGCTTCAGCAGCTTGGGTTTGTCTCAATTTTCTTCAAGTCAGGAAAACTGAACAAATAATAGCAAGACACGGAGGCGTTTCTCAGCCCTGTTTTGAGACACGTGTCTCTCATTCAGGAGTCGGGAGCCCTGTGTTGGAGCCACGACTATTAATTTGTTGTAATATTAATGAACAGATAAGAGTGGAGCCCTCTGATGTTTATTGCTTATGATCTTTTGAAGGTCTCTATCTCTTTAGATGGATGGCCAGCAAAAATAGAAACTGTTAAATAAGGCAAGACTTTTTTTTTTAAGCCTTTGTATAAGTTATAACCCACTGGCCCAGGGGAGGATTATATAAACAGACCTCATTTTAAACTCCAGCTCTGTCACCATCCAGTAGCCATATGATATCTTGGAAAGTGTTAATTCATCTTTCTGAGCCTCAGTTTTCTCACCTGTAAAATGGGGATGCTATGGTGCCCATCTTGGAAGGCAGTATTTCATGGTTAAGAGCACAGACTCTCAAGCCAGACTATCTGCATTCCTACCTTAACTTCGCTGCCACGTAGTATGTGGCTTTAAGGGAAGCCACTTCAGCTTGCTGAGTCTCAGTTTCCTAACCTGTAAAATGGGGAATGTGGTGGTGCCTCCCTCAATGAGTTGTTCTGAGGGCTGTAAAGCAATTATAATCTTCTTGTGATGAGGGGCTTTCCCAAGAAGTTGGCCCCAGGGAAGCACTACACACATTGCAAGTACTATTTCAGTATTTTTTAAACAAATAAAAAAGGTCTTAAGATATGTATTTATTAATTTTAGAAAGAGAGGACAGGGGTAGAGAGAGAGAGAAACATCGGTTGCTGCTTCCTGCACACCCCCTATAATCGAGCCTGAAACCCAGGCATGTGTCCTGACCGGGAATCAGACTGGTGACCTCTTGGTGCATGACTCAATGCTCAACCATCTGAGCCACATCAGCCAGGGCTAAAAAGGACTTTTGAGAAGACTAAGTAAGAAAATGTGTAAGAAGCCAAGTGGAGTCAGTATTGAGATACAGAGCCTCATCCTTTCACTCCTGCCCCAACCTCCAGCCTGTCTGAGGACTGAGCATATGGTCAGATATGGTCAGTGCTAAGTCTATACGGTGGGACAGCTCATTCAACTTTTAAAAATATGGGGCACTTTCTGGCCCTCAAGGTTTATATTCTTTCTTGCAAGTAGAAGCTGGTATCGATTTCAGAGTCTTGTGAGGGGAGAAGTGGTGTTCTTTATTTACTAACATTTACTTGGACTGGTATCTGGGACACCCCAAATATGCTATGAGTCATTCAGAGGATAACGAGATCTATAGCACTGTACAGATTACTCACTAATTTGACATTTGGGGATTTTTTTTTTTTTTTTTTTTTTTTTGCAAAATGTTAGGGAACATTTGACAAGATGCAAATTGCTGCATCCATAAGTACATGTGACTCTGAGCATGGGAGGCACCCTCCCCTGATGTGGTTACATTTGTTTCCAGCACCAGCTGTTGCATCCTGACAAGGTGGCTTGTTTTATTTTTCTCCCCTAAAGGAGAAAGTATTTGAATTTTGCCCTGAAAAACAACTAAAACTCATCAAGCACCTATTATGTTTCATTCAATCTTTACTGTAATCCTGTAGGTACTTATCATTAGCATCTCTATTATGTAGTGAGAACACTGGCGTTCAGAGATGTAAAGCAACTCGCTTAAGGCCACACAGCTCTGCTGTTTCTAAGCTAGAATTTGGACCGGGGGCTGCCTATCCCCAAAGTCTGGGTTCTGCTACAGCAGAATGTCTCTCAGGCCAGCAGAGCGTCATCTGATTCTGACTTGCTTCTCCCACAATGAGGAGGTGTGAAGGAGAGGAACATTTCTCGGTCAGTCCTTTATTTTAAACCGCTGGGCAGTGTCTTGTTTTACACTGTTTCATAAGTGAGGTCTGAATGAGCTGGTAATTTTATCATGACATTGTTTTCAGAGTCAAACAAGGAAGACTGTGTTAAGGGAACGAGAAGGGCCCTCCCAGGCCCCATCCCCGGGCACAGTTATCGTGGTCACATTATTTTTGGCAGTGCACCATACTGCTGAGACTTTCCACTCCCTGTCAGGCAGATTTTCTCCCTGCTTCCTATCAGCCCCAGGAAAACAAAGGGGTAAGTGTATAGGATCGGGATGTGAGGAATATAGGATGTCCAAGAAGTAGGGGTAGGGGCCTCAGGGAAAGCCTGGATTCTGGGCCATAGTTCTTGGGGGAGCCCAGATGAAGGGAGGAGCTGTTCCTCAAAACAGGGAGAGAGACCCTAGGGAGGTACTTAACACACATCAAAAGAGCAAATAAATGCCTCCTGGTTCCAAAGGCCACCCCGAAGCCATACTCGTCAGTTACCATTTTAAATGAAAGACAAATATCTGGGAGATGCAAGTTAAAACTATGATGAGATTTCACCTCACACCTGTCAGAATGGATGCTATCAATAAATCAACAAACAACAAGTGCTTGGTGGGAAGGCAGAATGGTACAGCCACTATGGAAAACAGTATTGAGTTACCTCAAAAATTAAAAATGGAACTGCCATTTGACCCAGAGATCCCACTTCTGAGAATATATCCTAAGAGACCTCAAATCATCAGTCGGAAAGAATATATGCACCCCTATGTTCATAGCAGCGTATTTATAATAGCCAAGATCTGGAAATAGCCCAAACACCCATTGGTAGATAATGGATAAAAAAAAGTTGGGGTACATTTACACATTGGAATACTATGCAGCTGTAAAAAAGAAGGTGTTCTTACTCTTTTTGTAACAGAATGGATGGACCTGGAGATTATAACAGTAAGTGAAATAAGCCAGTCAGAGAAAGACAAATGCCAAATGATCTCACTTTATATGGAATCTAATATACAAAATAAACTGATTAACAAAATAGAACCAGAGGCATAGATACATAGAATGGGCTGACAGAGGGGAGAGGGGTAGGAGGGACTGGATGAAAGAAGGTAAAGCTATCAACCAAAGAACATATATGTATTGTTGGTGGAATACAACAGTGTGGTGATGGCCAAAGGGAGGGATGGTCAGAGGGAGGGAGGGGCAGGGGCCTGGTGGAGGTGGGCAAATGGAGGGGAAATGGGGGGCATCTGTAATAGTTAGTGTCAACAACAACAACAACAAAATAACAACAGCCAAAACTAAACTTTAAATATTATAGTAAAATAAATAGGTAGATAAATAAATAAAAGTTTTAGTCTAAAAAATAAAGAAGACAAAAAATACAGGGCTTCCTTCCAAAAATGTATACACACTTTAACAGCTAAGAACTCAATTTTGAAAATGAAATGTATTTTAATAAACACTGCCTTTATAATTATTCAAAGTGTGTGTATATATATTTTTTTCGGACACTATATTAAATAGGAGGTAAGAAAGCCCTAGGATTTTTCATACATTTCCTTATACCTTTCCTATCTCTGTTGGTAAGTCAGGACTGCCCAAAGCTTTTCAAAACAGAGATTGTGTGCTCTGCCTGATTCTTCCTGACTGCTTGGTAGCATTGTGTGTATGGTAATGGCTTAATAAATGCTTGTTGAAATGAAAATGATGCCGAAACCGGTTTGGCTCAGTGGTAGAGCGTCGGTCTGCAGACGGAAAGGTCCCAGGTTTGATTCCGGTGAAGGGCATGTACCTTGGTTGTGGGCACATCCCCAGTAGGGAGTGTGCAAGAGGCAGCTGGTCAATGTTTCTCTCTCATCGATGTTTCTAACTCTCTCTCCCTCTCCCTTCCTCTCTGTAAAAAATCAATAAAATATATTTAAAAAAAAAAGAAAAAAGAAATGAAAATGATCCTTAGAACAAAATACATCCTGTGAATTTTAATACTTTAGTATTTAACACTTTAAGGTTTGATAGTGACTAAGTTCTTTCTTTCTCTAGCTTTGAACATTTGAAACAGGTTTACAACACTTGGTTTTTAACAAACAGAAATATATAGGGGTACAACTCACATATCTGGATCAGAAGGCTAGAACAAGGGTTCCCTACCTTTTCAACCATGGAAGTCATTTTTAATGTTATGAAACCTTCATGGATCCTTCCATATGATAATGGTTGTATTTTTAAGGTCTATTAAATTGGGAGAAAACTACAATAACAAAATATTTTGTAGTTAATTTTTATTTTATTCACTCCAACATCTATTGATAAAAACTGGAAAGAAAAGAGTAGTATGGCTTGTGGCCTATTATATAACCTACTTATCGGCAGGGCTTGGGTAGAATAGGGCAATGACTCCTTCGGCTGGGAGGTGGGGAGTGTGGTGGGCACAGCCCGAGCTTGGAAATTGGTGGGCTAAGTGTCTGGAGGTATTTAGCTTCCTTTGGTCTCCTCCTCCACTTCCTTTTCTATACAGTTGAAAGCCACAGCCATGTTAGCAGTTGCAAACCAATTAAGAGTGCTGATTCTGAATGCAAACTGATGAAGGGCTGGGTTTATTCATCTGGGACTTCCTTACTCCAGAAAAACTGGCCCCACCTGCAGTCTTTAACACTGTTAGAATGGTCGCCTAAATGTCTTCTTCAGAGGCAAGGAGACAGCATGGGCTAGTGAGTCAAACACCGCCTTGCTCATCCAGAGGCCTTGGTACTAAGTCTGGCTCTGTTTCCAATTGCCTGACCAAGCCAATTCAGCTCTCCAGAGTACCCTAGACTCATCTGCAAAGTGGGAGTTGGAACTAGATGACCTCGGAAGGCCCATCTCTAGGCTACAGATCCCCAGGAATGGTCCTGAGGCACCAGAGCCATCTTGCCTTGGGCGAGATGCCACCCAGCTTGTCTTTATGCCAAGCCCACTACCTGCACAGACCAGCTCACGAAAGGTTGCACTCTAGACTTCTCTCTGGGTCTCTCTGGAAAGGGGGCTTTCACTTTTGGTGTCCTATTATTAACCTTTTTCCACGCTCTGTTTTCCAAGTTTAGGTTGGCTCAGCAGAGATGAACATGGATTGTTTGGATTTTTGCCCAAGCTGTTCTCCGAGCCTGATAGCACATTCATTACTCCCTACCCATGGTTTCTGCTAAATGACCTCGTTAGTGCTCTAATTACATGTTGCTGTTCAGAAAGCCGGGGGTGGGGGTGGATGAGTTAACGAAGGCTGAGGACTGAGATGGAGTACATTGTAAACATGCTGAATGACGCCTACCTTCCCCTGGCCTGATTACCCATGGGGAGTTGGAAGGCAAGCTTTATACTTCTTTGTCTCCTCTTCTTCTATCATTACACATGAAAAGATAACAATAACACATACAAAATGTGTTGGTGATAGTTGGTAATACATGAATTTGAAAGCTGGATAGCAATATCTTTATCATTTGATGTCCATAGAATCAGAGAATTAAACACACACACACACACACACACACAATCCTAAGGGAATAAAAATGAAAACAGATATTTTGGAGTGCCTATCGTGCTCATAAAGGTGTTTGTTCTTCTTACCAACAACCCTATGGGCTAGTTATTATGTTTGATTTATTAATGATGCAGCAGGGTCAGGGAAGTTTAAGTATTTTCCAAAGCCACAAGTCAAGTATGTGGCAGAGTTGGGAATTGAAAGCCGAGGTACGTCTGACTCTAAGTCCCAATATCCCATGTTACCTCTCTATTAATTAATTCACTCATTTACTCATTTACCCAACAAATATATTCTGATGTATATCCTATGACAAAGTATAATCACAACATTTCAGAGTTTCTCTATTACTATTTTAAACTCAAGTCTACAAATTCCTCAGTGACTTTAATTCAGTGGTGTCTTCTTAGATCATGATTTCCTCGGTCCTCTCAGGATTCTTACACTTCGGCCTTGAGGGACAGATCACAGATCTGAGATTCAGGATCCTGGTTGGTATCTTTAAAGGGTATTCTGAGAAAAATTCTGTTTTTCAGGTAAGGAAACGGAGGTTCAGAAATTTGTTGAAGTATCGGTAGTCAACTTTTTACTACACCACATTCCCATGATGCCAAGAGTGCATGTGTATGTGTTTGGAGTGTTGAGAAAGGAAGATGGTGAGCCGGGACCAACAACGAAGATTTTCACTGGCTTCTCACCTCCAGCAGCCGTTGCCCATAAGGAGAGGGGCCGTGCCCACCGCACACAGAGGCTGATGAGCAAGTGACCTTAACTTTAGCTTGTTAATTACAAAACCCCAAGGGTTTGATTTTAATGAGAGAGAACCCATCTTCCAACCCGGGTCTCTGAAACATGTAGGGTTTTCTTTTGGGTAGTGTTTAGGTGAACTTGTAGAGTCAAATACTTTCACTTCTCCCAGTGGAATTCTCTCTGCCACATTTTTTTTTTTAAAAAAGTGGCAAGTATGATATGTTGAATGATGAGAAATGTCCACTCTTATGGAAAAAAAATAAATGATGTGATAGTAATATTAACGGGACTCAACTTTCACCAAGTGATGAACTTTCTTAAAACAGGGCAGTCTAACCCATGTGATTACTAATTAGTATTTCAACAAAGAACTTGGAATTTTGCAAACCAAGCATTTAAAAATGTGAGCATTGTTTGTTTGACAGATTGTCGAGACACTTGTGCAGGCTTAATGTATTAGTTTATTCTATGGCAATCAAGTTGTTATTATAACTACAAGAGGACGGAAAAATAAGACTTTCACAGTCAAATCAGCCATAGGAAAGAATTGGAAAAACAAAACACAACTTTGAGCTATTTCCTGAATCTATAGTGTATTTGCTGAACTGGGGGGTGTGAAACAGCAGGAAACCATTACCGCATGTGATCCTAGTTTTAATGATTCCACTAGAACATAATAAACATATAATATGTATGCCTCGAAATAAATTATAGATCCCACAGAAAAGGTAACCTCTTATTCCACATTTATCAGTTTTGGAGAACTGCTCCCTTCTTTTGCAAATAAGTCATTAAGCTTCTTGTTTCACCACAGAACAACTTTGGGAAGAATTATTCAAACCTTCTGAAGTAAGTCATTTGTATTCCTCTTCTATTTTTAATAACCAAAAACATACACAGGAGATGCAAATATACCTCTAGAATTTTTGAATGACTGGACAAAGCACTGTTAAAAATTCAACAGCACTAATTACTAGCTAAGCGGTATAAAAACCTCTGAATAAATGTCAGCCTAGGAGATAAGCTCTTATCTTAATCTAATGACTCCACAGACTTAATTTGTCAGGCCAGCCTAGCTGATGAAAAACAGGCTTCTAGTCTCCAGTGTGAGCAGGGACTTCGTTCCAAAGCTTTGAAGTTGGGTAGTAATACCATCAGTGTCATCCTATAAAAATCTTGCCACCAAGCCAATTTAATTCTTATTGTCCTGTTACACTAATTAAAGTTGTTCCACCCCCATTGGACAAATATCTAAAAGTGAAGTCAATGTATTTGTAGATTTGCTACATTTTGAACTAATCACCCTCAACTTCCCATGTTTTGTGCATTTTTCTCTCATACAGCCGGAACAACAGGGACCATCTATCTTTCTGTGGGGAAGCTGAGATGTCCAGAAGAAGCCATTCATTCAGAGGAGCCCATTCATTGAGAAGCCATGTAGCAGAGTAGTTGAGAGTGGATCTTCTGAGGCAGAAACACCTGGAGAAATTTTTGCTCTGTCACGTAGAAGCTGTGTGACTTTGGGTAGATTTCTTAAACTTGCTTAGCCTCAATTTAATCATCTGTAAAATGGAGGGTAATCGTGGACATTATGAAGGTTAAATAAAATAATGCTTGCTAAGTACTTAGAGTGCCAGACCTTTATATTTAATTCAGTTCAGCTTTCATTCATTCACTGACTCCATTCATTCATTTATTCAATAAACAAATACATATTGAGTCTTAACAAGTCCATGGCACATGCTAAGTGATATATAGGGCACATGAAGAGCCAAAGGGCAGAATCTGTTGCCTTTGAAGACTTTGCATGAACTTGCAGCTCGAGCCTGACACAATCAGCTGATCTCACTACACCTGGGAAGAAAATGCCACAGAATTACCAAGACTTTCCACTTAGACTTCGTTGAGAACCTTGTTGCTGGTTTTCCAGCAGAATGGGGATGTAAATTTCTATCTCAGAGGTCTGTTGTGCAGATGACATGAGATAATGTATAGCGGACAGGCAAAGGTTGGTGCCCTTTCAGTTTCCTTCCTCACCTGTCCCTGTGATCCAGAATCACACGCATGGTACAAGCAAGTCCAAGGAGGTCTCTTTTGCCTTGTTTCATCCCATTCTCATCAGTCAATGTATATTCTTTCCAGCATTCTGTCCATTCTCTGCCCAGTTCCCTCTTCACTACTTGGATGGCACCTTATTGATTTTCTATTCTATTTAAGGTCACTTGGAGATGTTTGTTGATTTCCTTCATGGCATGTGAGGACACAATTTCTTTCAAACCTCTTGAAATTCATGCAGGTACTCAAAAAGTAGGTGCTGAGAGTCTGTTACCTACTAGGAACTCCACTGGGTATTGGTGTCTCCGATATCTGAAAGCTACAGTCCCTACTCTTTAGAAAGGATACCATGGTATGGTGAATGCAGTGACAGTCTCCTAAGGTGCAGTGAGAGAGCATGATGGAGTGGGGAGACATTCAACTCCGATGGGAACTCACTTGTTGATGGTTTTACAGAGGAGCTGACTCTTGGGCCTACCTCTGCAAATTAAGTAGGAGTCAGTTGGTAAAGACAGAGGGGAAAGAAATTCCAGATTGAGGAATCAGCATGAGCAAGTGGAAGAAAGTAGTTCAGTAGAAGAGGGAAAGGCCTGAGGGGAAAGTGGTGCGAGAGGAGGTGGAAATGAAGGATTACCAAGATTTTCCATTCTGAGAGTTAGAATTTCATCCTGGAAGTAATAGGAGCCATTGATAAAGTTTAAGGAGGCTGTTAGTTCTCATTAGCATGTATTGTGGGCTCAGGAATTGGGTTTGTGTCTGTGTTCTCCTGCTTCTCACCACTTTCATGGTCTGTCTCTACATTATCTTCCTTCCACCTCTCAGCCTCAGGTTCATTGAGCTCCCTGGCACCTGCCCTCAGCATCCCTCTTTTCCTGGTCTCCTGTCATCACTGGTGACACAGCTCTCTGATTGCTCTAACAACTTTCTCTCTATTCATCTAGACAGCCTTTTCTCCTGTTATAGCCAGGACTGCTCTGCCCTGGAAGCCTTCAAGAGTGATGTTTTCATTCCTAAGTCACTCTCTCTTATTCTCCCACCTTCTCCTTCCCTTCCAAACCTCAGTGAGACATCCAGTACACCATCCTGCCTACCCTCTAGTCTTTAGTCCTTTCAATCCCTTTTATTTCCTACGCTGCCTAGTCAGAGTCCTATGGGAATTTCTATTACTAACTCTGGTAATCCCCTTCACTCCTAATATTTAACTTCAACCATTTCCTTCACTGCTCGGAGAAAATGGAATAACTTTGGCTTATTCCACTTACCATATACAGTAGCTGGTTTTCATTTGAGCTCTTAGTCTTGGCCGTTTCCTCTGCTCTCATAGACTTCCTTTCTCATTCCTTCCTGACGCACAGTTTTTGGTGACACCTGTTGAAGACAAACTCGGTGGACATGCCTCCTGTGCCCTAGGAACTTCCTTTAAAGCAAGTACTCCAGCCCCCACTCCAACCCTGCCACAGGCGTTTGGAAAAGGGTGGACATTTGATACCGAACCCAAGTGAGCTAATCAATTGACCAATGGCCAATCAGATTTTCTTTCTAGAGTCTGTTCCTATATTATTTAAACAGACTGCCCTTTATTGTCACTCTTTTCAATGATTTTCTATTACTTTTGACCAAAAAGCTTTGACAAGGTTGTTGTAGCCCTCAGGTCTCAATCTCCTCCTGTTCCCTTCACTCTCTTTATTTAATTTTAGTAAGAAAATAGAGGAGCTTTAATCGGAAGTCCTTCAGTTTTCCTCCACCGTTTTCATCTGCATTTCTTACTAATTAGACCTGTCTCACAGAGACTCCTCCTACTTGGGTTCTTTTTAAAAACACAATCTCAGTTTATTTACATTTATTAAGACTTATTTCTGCTACTTTATTTTATGTTTCCTATTTATTATGTTTTCTATCTTTGATTTCTTCCTTTCTTCTTATGTGGGTTGATTGAGTTACTCTTCTATTGGTTTGGAACTTACACTTACTGTTGCTATTCTTTTAATGAATTTTCCTAGACTTTTAACATTTGTATTCAAATTTACATTTTTTCCCAACCAAAATTGAAAGTTAATCAGTGGTTACATCATTCTCTTCCTAGAAGCTTTAACTTTCATCGTAATAAGGTTCCATCAATCCCATAGTAGAATTAGCTAGTATTGGAGTTCTACTTTATTTATAAATAATAACTATTGGGATTAATATTTATAATAAAAACATTTAAATTTACATACATGTTTTACAAGTCCTCTATGACCTCCATTTTCTTTTCCTTCAAGGTTAATTTTTTACCCTTACTGAATATATCTTTTAGTATTTTTTTTTTTTTTTTTTTTAAGATCTTGGGGTCATTACTTTTTTTTTTGAATAACACCTATTGAATGATAGTTTGTATAGAATTTTGTATAGAATTTCAGACTTGGGATTTTCCCATGACGCTTTAAAAATCATTGCAGCTGAAACTGGTTTGGCTCAAAGAGCATCGGCCTCTGGATTGAAAGGTCCCAGGTTTGATTCCAGCCAAGGGCATGTACCTTGGTTGCAGGCACATCCCTGGTAGGGGGTGTGCAGGAGGCAGCTGGTCGATGTTTCTCTCTCTTTGATGTTTCTAGCTCTCTATCTCTCTCCCTTCCTCTCTGTAAAAAATCAATAAAATATATTTAAAAAATAAAAATCATTTCATAGACATTTATAGTCATCATTGTTATTGAGGTCTGCTGTCAATATGATTATCATTCTCTTATAGGTCATCTCTATTTTTATTTATTTTATTATTTTTTTATTTTATTTTATTTTTAATATATTTTTATTGATTTCAGAGAGGAACAGAGAGGAAGAGAGAGATAGAAACATTAATGATAAGAGAATCATTGATCAACTACTCCCCACCAGGGATAGAGTCTGCAATCCCAGCATGTGCCCTGACCTACTGGAATTGAATTATGACCTCCTGGTTCATGGGTCGATGTTCAACCACTGAGCCATCTAGGCTATTTTTTAAAAAAAATCTTTATTGTTGAAAGTATTATATATGTCCTTCCCCCCCCCCCCCCCCCCGCAATTGACCTCTTCTAGCTGGCCTCTGTGCCCCCTCAACCTCCCACCCCGTCATCCCCAGGCCTCCACCAACCTATTGTCTGTGTCCATGGGTTATGCATATATGCATACAAGTTCTTTGGTTGATCTCTTCCCACCCCTGCCTTCCCTCTGAGCTTCTGCTGTGGGATTCCTTATCATGTCCCGAGTGGTTCAGGATTCCACTCAGAGTTCGGTTTCTGGAGAAGTTCACACACAAATGAAAAAAGACTGGAAAAGAGTTAATTTGGGGAAAAGGGGGGCCAAGCGGGAGTCCACCTCTAGGGGAAGGACTACCACTAGGCTCTGGCCTTGCTATCCCTTTTATTGAGAATATGGGATACACCCATTACCCTTCAGTAGGTTTGGGATACACCCATAGCCCTTAGGCAGGTAATAAGTAGATTATCATATCAGTAAGGATTTGCATGATTACAAGATGAGAAAGTTGTCTCAGTTACCATTGTCTCAATTATTATAGATAGGTAGTTGTTGACTCTGACCTTTCAGAGCTTCAAGGTTGACCAGCATTTTACATCTTTCTATTAGTGAGACAATGATCGGTTTCCTGCCTTCTGCAGTCTGTTTCATGCTTCTATGTCTCTGGATCTATTTTGTTCATCAGTTTATTTTGTATGAGTGAGAACATGTGATACTTGTCTTTCTCTGACTAGCTTATTTCACTGAGCACAATACTGTCCAGCAACATCCATGCTGTTGCAAATAGATTTCTTTCTTTCTTTCTTTCTTTCTTTCTTTCTTTCTTTCTTTCTTTCTTTCTTTCTTTCTTTCTTTCTTTCTTTCTTTCTTTCTCTCTCTCTCTCTTTCTTCTCTCTCTCTCTCTCTCTCTCTCTCTCTCTCTCTCTCTCTCTCTCTCTCTCCCCCCCCCCTCCTTCCTTCCTTCCTTCCTTCCTTCCTTCCTTCCTTCCTTCCTTCCTTCCTTCCTTCCTTCCTTCCTTCCTTCCTTCCTTCCTGCTGCATGGTCATCTCTATATTTAAATCTCTGATTCTTTTATGTTTCCTCTAATTTTGATATTGTGTATTTTCACTATGATGCATGTAGGTGTGGATTTTTAAATTTTTGCTCTTTTGGCACTTGATGGGCTCTCTAAGTATCAGAACAGATGACTCTCTTTATTTTTGGAAAATTCCAGTTTAATATCTCTCTGTACTCCAACTCATCCCCATTCTCTGTAGTCTATTCTCATGTAACTACTATTTTGAGATACATATTGAAACTTTTCAATCATTTCTTTATGCTTTTCAAATTTCCTTTTTATTCTCCCAGCTTTTAATCCTTTTTGATAGCTTTTTGGGTGATTATTACAGTTCTCTGTACCAGTTCACCTGTGTCTAACTTTTTAACCTAACAAATTTTGTATTTTATAAATATTTTTAATTTTCAAGAAATTTTAAATTTTTGAATCTTCTTTTTGCAGCTGAAACTGGTTTGGCTCAATGGATAGAGCGTCGGCCTCCGGATTGAAAGGTCCCAGGTTTGATTATTTGATTAACCAGGGATGTTATTGTTTCTTTAATCTCTGAGAAATTAAAACACTACTCTTTTTATTTTACTATTCGTTTTAACATTCTTTTTCTATTGCACAAATATCTCTATTTTCTTGGGATTACGTAACTTCTGTTTTCTGGTTTATTGGCTCTCTCTCCTTGAAATAGGTTTTTTAAAAATACATTTAAAAATTCTGTTTGTGAACTCATCTTTGCATTTTCTTGGGACCTGATGTCTCCCTTGTGGGGAAGGTTTCATGGCTGCTTCTGCCCCAGCCCTAGAGCCTGTTTCTGACAAAGGTTGCATTTGTGACTTGGTTGGTTCTATTACCCTGCAAAACAGGTCTTTCCCCTCAATGCAGTGGGGGAATAGGGTTCTAGTTCTATTATAAGAACTCAGTGCTTACCCTGTTTATGGGCTGATGGCTTCTTTTTGCTTCTTTTTGCTGATGTATGGAGATATTTTGACGACCATTAATGACTGTAAGCACTATCCTGATTTCTAGCTTTGTATGGGTGATTTGCACCCATGTTATGCATTGGATATTCAGCTTTAGGTTTTAGTTAACACCCTAGTTTCCCATCTGTTTCTCTTGTTTTCAACATCTTTTTAGGGAGACCTGTCTGGTGTTTTAGGTTTTTGCTTCGTTTGTTTGTTTTTTTATGGAGTATATTTCTTGTTTTTGAGCATGACTGAATTTTTAAAAATGCTTTTATTTTTTTAACTCAATAGTGTATGAAAGAGTTTAATATGCCCTTTTTAAATAATACATACTTTGTTCCTTGTAATTCATATTCACCATACTTATAGACAACATTTTACTTTCTTATTTACCGGCATAATGCTTAACACTTTTATGTTTATATCTTTTCTATAATATAGCTGTTTTATTATTAATTTAATTTTTACTTTTATAAAAGCAATAAATTTATATTGTTTTAAAAATTATGCAGTACTAAAACACTTAAAATGAACTGGAATAATTTTTCTTCTCATTCTGAATTTTATGCCCAAGAGACAATTATTCTCAAATCTTCTAGCTCTTCCCCCTGATATTTAACTTCATATTTCTAATAATAGCTGACACTGCTTACCATGTAACAGTTACTATTCTAAGTGTTATTAATGTATTTAATCTAAATAATATGTTTATATCTTGACTGATACATTTTAGGAATATTTTATTGTTTATTTTTGCTACTCTAGATAAAAACTTAACTCTATGCTTCTTTTTTCCCCTTCCACATATTTATTTAAATAAAACAATTTTGGTTTATTATGCACATGCAAATGTTGTTCAATGATAAGCCAAATAGTGCTTGCACCCCTGTTTCTTTCCTTTTCTGCCCTTTATTTCTCTTGGAAATGACAATTGATTTTTTTTTCTTCCTTATGTATCTTTCTATATACTCTTGGTCAATTTTCCAAATGTTCCAATATCTCAATTGTAAATAAAAAAATTTGTCCAGTAAAGAAGATCTGATTTTTTAGAGAACTTCTCCCAGAAATTTGCCTCTCCTGATCCAGTATGGACTTTTTCTTTCTGGAAGATTGCATAGATGTCATTATATGATGCTTTTGCCTCTTTCTGGTCTGTGTTTTGGATTTCATGTTTTGTTTTTAAATTTCTTGTTTTGTTAACACATATTTTCTAATAAGTTTCTAAAACATTTTCATGTAAATTTTAGTTCTTGTAAATTTTAAGTGTCTTTATTTTACTTCCACATTACTGAAAAGTTAGGAAAAGAATTCTAGATTGAAAATTATTGTCACTTAAAGTTTTATAGACATTGTTCTACTCCTCCAATGTCTGTTACTACTATTGATTAGTCTGGGTTGGTTTCTTTATAAAGAGCCTGCTTTTCCCTATCTGGGAAAATTTTGTGATCTGTTTCTTAATCCTACATTCCACTAGATCCCAGGTATTCTGAACTGTCACAGAAACAAAAGTTTGGTATAAATATTTTTTGGGGGATGGTTGGTTGATAATGTTGGTGTTAGTGTTGTCAGTTCACACTACAAGTTGGTTATTTAATCCTTTGCTATTAACATGATTTTAAATTTTTTGGACCTACTTTATGGTCTAAACATATGTATTGATACTATTTTGGTGAATGTATAACTGCACTTGAAGTTGTTGGATAATGAATTGTATAAATATTTATAAATATCAATTAACTAATCCTCATAATGTTACCAAATCTTCTTTGTATACACAAGCATACCTCACTTTATTACACTTTGCTTTATTGTTCTTCACAAGTATTGCATTTTTTTACAAATTGAAGCTTTGTGGCGGCCCTGCATTGAGCAAGCCTGCTGGTGCCAAGCAGCCTTTTCTCACTTGCTGTTTCTGTGTCACACTTTGGTAATTCTTGCAATATTTCAAACTTTTCATTCTCATTGTATTTGTTATGGTGATCTGAGACCAGTGACCTGTAGAATTTTTTAGCAATAAATTATTTTTAAATTAAGGTATGCATATGTTTTTAGTCATACAGTGTAATGCTATTGCACACTTAATAGACTACAGTCAAGTATAAACATAACTTTTTAAAAAATATGTTTTTATTGATTTTAGAGAGGAAGGGAGAGTGGGGAGAAAGAGAGAAACATCAATTGGCTGGTATGAAATCTGAAACCAGGCTATGTACTCAGATTGGAAATCAAATCAGCGACCTTTTGGTGTAGGGATGACACTCAACCAACTGAGCCACACTGACCAGGGCAAACATAACTTTCATATGCTTTCTAAGAAGCCAGAAAATTCACATGACTTGCTTTATTGCGATATTTACTTTATTGTGGTGGTTTGGAACTGAACCTGCACTATCTCTAAAAATGCATGTAGTAATCTTTTTTTTCTGATTATTCTATGAATTGTTGAGAGAGTGGTATTTGAATTTGCTATTATGATTGTGGTTTGTATAATTATCACTTTAATTCTGTCAATTTTTGCTTCATATTTTGAAACTCTGTTACTATACATACAAATTTACGATTGTTATGTCTTTCGAATCAGTTTACTCTTTAATCATTATAAAATGTCCATGTTTGTCTTTGATATACTCTGTGCATTGAAGTTTATTTTATCTCTTATTAATATAGTCCCTTCAACCTTTCTATGCTTGCTGCTTATATTATACATTTTTACATATTTGTTTTCATTCTATGTGTGTCATTACATTTAAAGTGTATCTCATATAGACTATTGTAGGATCTTGCAATCTATCTATGCATGGGGGGAGGGGGTGTTCCTCAGCCTGGCCTGTACCCTCTCCAACTTGGGACCCCTCAAAAGATGTCCTACTGCTAGTTTACAGGGATCGGGCCTAAACTTGCAGTAGAATATCTTTTTCGAAATCCAGGACTGCTGGCTTCTAACCACTCACCTGTCTGCCTGCCTGATTGCCCTTAACCACTCTGCCTGCCAGCCTGCTCCCCCACACCTGCCCTCCCTCCTGGCCTGCTCACCCCAAACTGCCTTCCCTGCTGTCCTGATCACCCCCAACTGACCCCCACTGATGGCTTGCTCACCCCCAACTGCTTCCCCTCCCCCAGCTTGATCACCCCCAATAGCTCCCCACACTGGCCTGATCACCCACAACTGCCCTCCCCTCTTGGCCTCTAACTGCCTCTACCTTGGCCCCAATACCATGGATTTGTCCAAAAGAATGTCCAGAAGGTTTCCTGGAAGGTCTCCCGGTCTAATTAGCATATTACCCTTTTATTAATATAGATAGGTCCACCCGTGCGGGCCAGCTGGTTTGCCCTGAAAGGTGTCCCAGATCAGGGTGAGGGTTTCCGTGGGGTGTGGGGTGGCCGGGGTGAGGAGCCTGTGGTGGTTTTCAGGCCGGCCATGCCCCCATGGGGTGAGGGTCCCTGCTGAGGGGGCATGGCCAGCCTGGGTGAGGGGCTGAGGGCAATTTTCAGGCTGGCCACATCCCCTTCAGGCTGGGGGTCACCACTGGAGTGCCTGGCCAGCCTGGGTGAAGGGCTGATGGCTGTTTGCAGGCTGGCCAAGCCCCCCAGCAGGGACCCTCACCCTTGGCAACCCAGGCTCCCAGCCCCTCCTTGAGCAGAGGCCAGGGTGGGCTGGAAGCTTGGCTTCCTCCATTGCCAGAGGAAACCCAAGCCTCCTGCTCACTACAGCCTCATGACCGCCTCCATCTTTGTTGTGTTAATTTGACTACTCACTCCTGATTGGCTGGTGGGCATAGCAGAGTGATGGTCAATTTGCATGTTTCTCTTTTATTAGTATAGATTTATTATTATTTTTGTTGTTGTTGTTAATCCTAGCCCTAGGACATTGTTTTCCCTATTGAATTTTTTTTTTTTCCTTTCCTTAGAGAGACAGAGAGAGTGGAAGAAACAGAAAGAGAAAGAGATAGAGAGATACATCGATTGCTTGCCCTTGACTGGGCCTGGGATAGAGAGGCTGGTTCTATGATTTGGAAATGCTTCCCATTAATTCAGCTGCTGCTTCCAGGAGGATCTATCACTGATGAGCCCAAGAACTAACTGTTGGTGGGGTGATGCACATGGGAACCCAAAACAGATGGGAAACCCACAGAAACCCTCAGGTACTAGAAAGGAAGGAACAAGCCCTGATTTCCTCCCCCAGCCTCTATCTTCCTCTAACATTTCCTATTAACGGGCCTTTCCAGGAAGTAAAGCAAACATGATGTTTGCAAAGTCCCACCCAGCATCACGAAATGGCAAATATAAAAGTGAGTTTGGAGCTGAGAGATAACAACTTAATAACTGGTTCCTTTTCCTATGGTTTTGTACATCTTCACATATCTTTTATTTATTTATTTATTTATTTAAAATATATTTTATTGATTTTGTACAGAGAGGAAGGGAGACAGATAGAGAGTTAGAAACATCGATGAGAAAGAGTCATCGATCAGCTGCCTCTTGCACACCCCCTACTGGGGATATGCCCACAACCAAGGTACATGCCCTTGACCGGAATTGAACCCGGGACCTTTTAGTCCCCAAGCCGATGCTCTATCCATTGAGCCAAACCAGTTTCAGCCACATATCTTTTATTTAAAGATTTCTTCTTGGACTTGCTTGTTCTGCCCAACTTCCGTTCTCCTCCATATTTCTTGTCTCTTATTAACCTTTTATAATTAGCAAATATCACAGAGCCTGTCATAGGGGAGATAGGAGCTACTCAAAATGTTTGCTGAATTAATGATAATGCAAGAGAATAAATGATAAATGATAAGTGACAAACAAATGCAGACTTCAGTTGCCATATAGGCTCAGTGGAGAAGGGAGAGACTATCATGAACTTGGGTGGCCCCTAAAACTTTACAGGTGAGGTTAAGATGCATGGAGAGAAAGATGCATTCAAGGTGGAGGGCGTGGTATGAACAAAGACTTGGAGGTATAATAGAAATGAGCTAAGTGCCTTTGGAAGACAGGCATTGGCGGTAGCTGAGGCTTCCATCAGGAGGGAGAGGCTGGCTTTGGATAGTGCCCTTTAACCATTGGTTATACTGTGGAATCCTAAAGGAGCATGGGATATTGTCAATAAAGAAGAGGCATACAAGGTGTTTCTGGCATGAGAGAGTCATGGTGAAGGCTACTGAATCAGAGTGCTGTGCAGGGTGGTAGGGGTAATATCTGTTGCTCAGGTCTTAAGCAGGTATTTGTAGCAGAATGGTGCTTCTGTTAATAGGAATCAGGAAATTAGGAAGAAAAACAACCTTTACAATTTTTTAATGGTTCTGGGATTTTGATCATACTGACTTCAATTTGAGAGTCCACTTGCAGAATCAGGGAAGTGCAGAAAGAGCTAGAAAATGAACCGGGGAAAGTCAAATTGTTTTCTTGGGGAGGAAAAAAATTCAGGCCAGTGTGTGTTCATCCTTGTCTCTGCAAGGATGGGTAACAGCAAGAGGTAAGCAGTGAGTAATGGTTTAGGTTAGTTAGAGTCAGCACTTGAAATTGGATAAGGTGACCATATGTCCCGCTTTTGGTGAGCCAGTGCCGATTTTTAACAATTTGTCCCGTGTCCCGCGGCCTTTTTAAAAAAAGTCCCGATTTTTGGAAAGAAATCTTTGACGCTGGACAAATTATTAAAAATCGGGGCTGTCCTGCCAAAAGCGGGACATCTGGTCACCTTAAATTAGGGATAGACCAGTTTCCCATCACTTGACACCACTCTTGTCCCATTCCCTTGAATCTTGTTGAGGCCATCAAACTATCTTTTCTCTTTGTGGACCACCTTTGCCTATATTTTAAATCGTGGCAAAGCCTTCTATCTGTTTACCAGGTTTAAGATAACATTTATTTATTTTTTTAAATTTAGTCTTGGTGCTCTTTCTTCTTAAAGGAGAATAAATTTAGCAGGAAAAATATTTCTGGCAACTTCCAAATGGAATGATAATATATTGTTGAGAAAACTAAACCCACTTGATAATCAGACAGGTGGACATGTTCAAAATGCTCTAGTTTCCAATCCCACCAGAGCATTTGCTTCACATACGGAAGAGGGGTTCTGTTTCTTTTTTTCCCTGTTAGAGCATTTCTGCTGTTTTTAGGAGAGGCCACGCCCTCTCGCCTGGGGCCTGGGAAAGCCAGCTGCACTTCTCTCACATGGAACTTTAGCTAAGCGCTCGGGCTGCCAGGCACATTGGAGATCCTGTGGGTGCAAGTCCGCAGAGACCAAGGGCACGGTAATCAGTCCAAGGAGACAGTTAATTTTAGTACAAAAGAGGTTAGATGTGATTTATTTTCAACATCAATGAACCAAAAGAGCTAACAATCATCAGAACAAAACACAGAACCATCAAATACTCCAGGCAAAAATGGCCCGTGCCAGCTGACATCGGTGTCCTCGTCATCGTTAGCAAGGGAGACGGGCTCCAGTGGCTCAGGAGCTGATGTGGCGGACATGTTTAAGTTGTCTTTATAGGAAAAAAGGGTTTGAATCATCAGAGAGTTGGAGAAATGGATTTGGAGACGGGAAAGAGAATAGGAAAAGAAAAGAAGGCAGGAGAGAACAGGAGGGTTGTTATAATATTATAATATCGTAGCTCATTCGTCATTCCGTTCATCATCATCTTCAGAAAGGAAGATGCTAGGACAGGATCCATGCAACTTGTGCTGCCTCTTCATCATCCTGTCTCAGCTGCTGCAGGAGACCCCTCTCCATGGGTCTCCCTGCTGTGGCACAGAGGGCAGCACACCCACCACCAAGAGTGTTTTGCCTCCAGGATGGGCCCTGAGGCAGGTGAATTGTTCTCAGCTTGAGCAAGGTGTTCCCTTGCTGTTGAGCCAAGGACTTTTCATAGGACTTTGCTCATAGTCCCATTGTTGATTTATTCATTTCTGCAAAATAGCTCAAACAGCCCCTTTTCCTGTTTTTGAGACTCACAGAGCATCTGGATCTAAGGACTTAGAGGAAAGCCTCTAAAACCCATGTCAATGCAGGATGAGGGCTCAGCCTGGGATGCACGAAGTCCTAGATCCTTATTTTAATGAGGGAAAAGCCCTAGATCTTTCTCATCCTTCTCTCTAGGTCATTATTTACCAGAATACTTTGGGTCCTGAGTCCCATTCCCTCTAGTTAATCGCCCTGTCCTTTCTGCAGTCACTACATCATCATGCACATAACTCCCGTTATTGCCTTCACATATGGCCCATTAAACATCCCTCAGTCTCCACTGAGTATGACAATGGCTTAATTACCTGTGAATCTCCTGTCCCTAGATCAGTGCTTGGTATATAATATTGAGTAAGTAAGTAAGTGAATGAAAGCCATTTATATTGAGTGAATAGCAATTACTTCAAAACCAAAGCTGTCCATATCTATCCCTGGCAAATAAGAAAGGAAACATTGGGAGATTCTTGTATGTGTGAGAAGAAAAACTAAAAACCATCTTTTATCATATGCAGAGAAGAAGACGTGGGGGAAACTGCTTAGACTACTTGAATGGAACCCAGGTCTGGAGTGGCATTTAGATCTGATCCCTCATGTGTCTGTCTAGGGCAGTGATTTTCAACCTTTTTGACCCCATAGCATACATAAACTAATTACTAAAATTCTACAGCATACCAAAAATATGTGGGGTTTTTTGCCAATCTGACGAAAATAAGGTACATTTTGATTCGCTCACTCTGGATGGCTATTATTGTGTTGGTTGTTGCCATTTTTCAAATTTGACAATGTAAGGCAAGAGAAGTTGGAGCCCCTGACTGAATAGTCAGGTGTGACATGTTTTAAAAATTCTTGCAGCATACCAGTGTGCCATGGTACACCAGGTGAAATCATTGGTCTAATGCAGTGGTGGGCAAACCTCGGCTCCTGAGCCACATGCGGCTCTTTGGCCCCTTGAGTGTGGCTTTTCCACAAAATACCACGTGCGGGCGCACACGTACAGTGTGAGTGAAACTTCGTGGCCCATGCGCAGAAGTCGGTTTTCAGCCTGGGTGAGTCTATTTTGAAGAAGTGTGTTAGAACACTCAAGGGGCCAAAGAGCCACATGTGGCTCGCGAGCTGTGGTTTGCCGACCACTGGTCTAGTGCATGTTTCAAAGCAATGATTTAGAGCTTATGTTCTCTCTCCTTCCAGACACTCCTACCCTTTTCTTAAGTTTTCTATATTGCTCCTACTGACAGAGATCAAAAGGTACTTTATTCTAAGTTCAAACATGTTGGCCTGTTGTCAGACCAAGTATTCAATTGTAAGGTTCAGAAAACGCATTTCCAGTGGGCTTAGATTGAGTGGGCTACGTACTTAAGGGGAAAATGATTTTAAAAATATCAGGGTGTGCCTGGCAAACAGGAGATCAGTCAACTACATTTGACAGTGGTTGAGGAGAAACTGGATTTTCTCCCATATGCATCCTGGGTGTCACTGTAGCCCCTTCTCTTGAGCAAATGGTTACCAGCAAATGGTCACTCGAAGCTTTGTCAGGAGTGCTCATCCTTTACCGTATTTTATTAAAGCCTCAGGCATGTGCCCCTGCACCCTCTCTGTCCTGCTCATTGTTTTGGCTTCAGAGCTGGGGACAAGGCTGGTATCACATGGGGAGTTTCCATGTGTGAAGGTCTACATCCTTCATTCACACCCTTCAAGGGTTTCCCTTAACATTTTCTGATTGTGTTTCAGAGTGCATGGTGTCAACAGCTCTCAGAATTGTTAAGTTATCTATTTATCCCCAGGCCAGGAAAAGGCACAGATCACTGCAGTGTAAAATTACCAGTGGTTTTGACAGTGACCTAGAAGAACTATAGAATGAAGAAATTTAGCCTTGAGAGCTGAGGTCCAGCCCCAGGCTCATCTTAACCAAGAGGTTCTGCTCAATTATACAGGCCACAAGGAGTTCTGCAGGTCCTGAAAATATTGAACTCATCCAACTTACGTTGGGTGGTGTTGACTCATCTTGATGAATGGCCAGTTTCAGACACCAAGTATCATATTTACTTGCTTATTTCCTTCTCAATTATATTCCTACACAAATTTAATTTTGAAAAGTAATTCTATGAGTTTTGAAAATGGCCTTTTATTTCTTTTGTAGGAACTCCAAAATCAGCACAAACTCTTCTGAAGTCTTGAAAAGATTAGCTGGAATAATTAAAAAATTGCCAGATTTGCTGAAAATAGAAGGAAGGAACATTTCTTTGGAATTGCTCTTGCACAGCCTTTAGAGAGACAATGTTGTAATGGGTAAGAGTTCAGGCCTTAGAGCTGGACCATCTGGCTTGCACCACAGCTCTGCCACTTCCTAGCTATGAATCTGTGAGCAAGTTACCCTCTATGTGTCTCAGTTTTATCGTGGGGATGGCATAAAAATGTCTACTTCCCACACCTGTTGTGAGATAATAGGTATGAAGCACTTAAAAACTGTGCTTGGCACATAGAAAGTATTCATTAAATGTTAGCTACTATTTTTAATTAGATCATAACTTAGAACTGTTGCAGATGTATTGTGAAGGTGGAATACAAAGTTAACACTGGGAAGCAGTGAAATATATACTGAAAAAGGGAATTGTGCAAATAAACAGTTTAAGATAGTTGTGTTTAAATTAGGAGACAATTCTTATGTGTCTCCTTAGTCTATCAAGCATCCCTTCATCAGATCCCTTCTTAAATGGTCTTGAGCTTTCTACATCAAGTTCTTCTTCTTTTTTTTTCCCAGTTCTTTTTTATTATTTATTTATTTATTTATTTATTTATTTATTTATTTATTTTATTGACCATGGTATCACATTATTGTCCTCATTCCCCCATTCCCACCTCAAACCCCTCCCCACATTTGCTCCCACCCCCCTGGTGTTCGTGATCACTGGTTAGGTTTATATGCATGCATACAAGTCCTTTGGTTGATCTCTCCCCATTACCCACTCTCCCCTACCTTCCCTCCGAGGTTTGACAGTCTGATTGATGCTTCCCTGTCTCTGGGTCTGTTTTTGTTCATCAGTTTATGTTGTTCATTATTTCCCCTAGATACGTGAGATCATGTGATACAAGAAATACACTTACAAGGGTCGAAAATGAGACCAACCATAATGGTTATGCTGAGAGGCAAATGAATCAGTCTGTAGTAAGTTTCTTTCTGGGCCAACTGTTCTTTTGAGTCCCAATTTCAATGTTAAACAGTTACTTATGTGTATATGTCAGCAATGATATTTCAGTCTGGATGGTGGACAAATGCAGGTCCAACCATCTCTGGTTTGGCCCTGAGCATCCTTCATCAAGTTCTTAGTGATCACAAACCATGGTGACTAGTCACGTCTTAAGTGTAGTCTATTACTTTGCTTCCATGTTAAACTTCTTCAGATATAACCCAAGCCCTGCCCACTTGCTCACTAACTGCAGGAGGAATACATTAAGGTCTCCGGAGCTTCATTGACCTTCCTTAGGAGATGGGAACTCCAGTATCTCCAAGCCTCTCCTCACAAAATTCTTTCTTTATTTCCACTCTCAGGGTGCTTATATATCTTCAGCATGAATAAATACAATAGATTTCCAGGATTACAAAAATTTCCTTTTGGAAATTCTTCATAGGGTCTAGCACTTTCTTTGAAAGGTAGAATCAATTGTATTTTGGTGCATCAGTTAGAACTCCCACTTTAACATCTTGTTACATTTACAAAGCCATTCTTTCTACCTCATCATGGCATACTAGATTTAGAACATTTATAACTCCTCAAGCCTCAGTGTTAAACCAACAAAATTAGGGGTAAATGAGAAAGGATACTAACATTTACTGAGTTTAAGTAATTTTCTCAAAGACTCACATGTTTAGCAAATGGCAGAACCAGAATTCCCTTCCAGATCTGTATGTCCTAAACCCAGTTTAATTTGCTATATTATGAGGTATTTATTCAAAATCTATCCAAGAAAATGCTTCTTTGTATTCCTTCTTCCTTAAACTCTCTTGATTATATTAACCATTCTCTTAAAATGCAGTTAAATTTTTTGTGTGTTTTGGGTAAAATCCCCCAAATGTAAAAAATTTAGGCATTTCTTTTTCCACCTCTTCTATCTCATGAATGAGGGTAAGTAACTTCCACTTTATAACCTTTGAGGGCTTTAATCAGAAAAACCTATAAAACTAGTGACTTTGTGCACATTTATTCACTCGAGGATGTGTTTATTAAGTTGGTTATATATATATTTGAGCTTCATTCTTTAATTCAATTTGTCAGGTAAAAGAAAATTATGTTAATATGAATTTATAATTTATTTCTTCCCTGATATAAATCTGAATTTCGGAAACCAAAACATGGCCTTTGCTTCTTAACTCCTATTAGGAAAGACACAAAGAAATAGATCTTTCTATTAAAATGCCTTAAAACCAGTTTTTGTTCATACTTAGACACATCCGTATGAAACTTCAGAGCACCAAGAAAAAAAGAGAAAGCCCTAAGAGATTCAATGCAGGAAAAGACAGATTACCTTCTGAAGAATGAGAATTCAAATGGCTTTTGACTTCTTATCCACAACACTGGATTCTGAAAGAAAATGGAATCATATCTTCACATTTCTGAGGGAAAATGATTTTGACCATAGAAATCTGGGCCCAGCCAAACCACCAATTAAGTGGAGAGGGGAAAATATATCAACATATAGGAAATTATAGTTTATATTTCCAAAGAAGATAATTGAGAGTGAATTCCAGAAAAATGGATAAGATCATGAAGGATGAAGTCTTGAGATCCAGGAATTAATAGCTCTACCCTACAAGGGCAGGGAGGGAAGGCCCTTGGTCACAGCTGGGCTCCAGAGCTGTCTGGATTGGATTATAAATTCAGAGAGAGCTGGGTGGAGGTCTTAAGAAAGAGATTGGTCCACAGGTGAAAGTATGGTGGTGGGCAAAAGTAGGCTTGCAATTACATTGTGACACTCTTTTGAATTAATAAAGTTAGTATAATAATCATAACCTGTGTGTCTTTTTCCATTTGAACAACTGTAAACCTATTTTTCCTCACATCTATATTTGTAGAATTATAATGATACTAGTGGCCAGGTGCATGGATTCATGCACATTGAAAGGAAATTAATTAGAAGGTAGCCAGCAGGGTGGGACTAGGCTAGATGGGCCAGACACACCCTGGAGCCAACCTCCTGCTATCCCTCCTGGCCAGCCACACCTGGGGCTGTGCCACAGCTTGAAGGGTGTCTACAAAGTGAGCTGGGTTCCTCTGGCAGGTGGGATCTCTCAGCCTGGCCTGCAGGGATTGGGCTGAAACTGGCTCTCTGACATCCCCTGAGGGGTCCCTGAGTGTGAGAGGGCATTCTGCAAAGTTGCTGTCATACAGGGTGTGGAACGCAAATGCAAGTGTGCAGTAACCAGGTTTGGGGCCAACAGTACCCCAGCAACAACATAACCCATAGCCTAAGGTGGAATTTCAGGCTCTCAAGGAATTGGCCTCCCTTCTCTCTGGTTCCGAGATGTGTCACCTGAGAACCGCTGCTGTCAGGTCACCGCAGCTCCTGTGTTGACATCTGCCCTCTAGTGGTCAGTAAGTGTCATACCTACTGGCCGGTTGGCCAGTTGGCTGGTCAAATGGCTACTTAACCTTTTAAATATATAGATAAACCCTTATTATAAGTTATGTTATTAATTGTTAGAGTCAACCCCTAGAAAAACTCACATAAGATTTAATAATAATTACAGAAGAGAACATAAATGTTATCAATTTTGCCAATGTACTTGTTCAAGTAGAGTTGACAGATATTGGGGTGTGAAATGGGAAGAGAGGTGTGGAGAAGATTGAAAGACAGGGCCAGCAATATCCTTATCAAATATCCTTATCCTTATCAAATTAATATAAAGTTGCTAAAATGAGAAATGGACATTGGTTACTTAACACTACAAATGTAATCAATATGAGAACCTAAGTTATAAGTATTAGCAATTGAGAAGAGGGTGATAGATAAAGTGAAGTGGGAAGTAGAGATGTAAGGGAACTAAATATCATTCATAGCAGGGAGTGGATAGTTATTGTTTAAAGTTGGTTAAAGGAGAAATGGAGATAACCCTGTTAGAATGAAAACAACCACAGTAAGCCAAAGAGGCTAACCTGGAGAAGAAAATGATTAAGAAGGGAAAGGACTTAGAGCAAACCAGGGACTGCTTATTAGGTTGCCTCTCATTATCATCATGATGAGCAGGAGATGCAAGCCAGATATGTTTACCAGCCGGTTAGCCCCGCCTTGAATGTTACTACATGTGGTTTAGGCTATAAAGGAACTATCTGAAATAACCTTCTTGATTTGAATCCAGGCAATGAGGAATGGAAACTCAGGCTTCTCTCTACCCAGCTATGAACTTCTGATTTTCATGTACCGTTTCCATTTTGCCTTCTGGCTCCATGTACCAACGGTTTTACCAATTGTTCTTATGATTGAATTTGTGACTGGAAGAAACTCCTAAAAGGTTGGAATTTCTCTTTCAATGACATATTTTGCCCTAAGGAATGTGTTGGTCAGGCCCTGGTTTTCTCTAAGCCACTTTCCTCCTTAATCGTTTTCTTCTTCAGTTTAGCCTCTTTGGCCTCCTGTGGTTGTTTTCATTCTAAAAGGGTTATTTCTATCTCTCTTTCAACCAACTTTAAACAATAACTATCCACTCCCTGCTATGAATGATATTTAGTTCCCTTACATCTCCACTTCCCACTTTATCTATGTTGCTTAGTCTTAGGGAAGGTAGTTAACTTACATCTGATAACAGCATTGCAGTAGAGCAGTGTTTCCCAAACTTCTCTCATGATGAGAATCACCTGGTGGAGTTGTTAAAACACAGATTCCTGAATCCCAACTAAGAAGTGCTAAACTAGAATTTTTGGGAACATATAGATAAAATTGCATACTTAACTAGTGCTCTAAGACAGATTTTATATACAGAGTACTAAGTTAGGTATGCAATTTTACCTATATGTTCCCAAAAATTCTAGTTTAGCACTTCTTAGTTGGGATTCAGGAATCTGTGTTTTAACAACTCCACCAGGTGATTCTCATCATGAGAGAAGTTTGGGAAACACTGCAGTAGAGTATTGTAATCTGCTGACTTCAGAGTGAGCACATGGAACTGACTGAGATCTGGAAAGATGGCCAGCAGCTGGGATGGGCAATCAGGGTACCTGTCTCATAAGTCAGACGAGACTAGTGGCTATTAAGTGTTTCCATTTTGCTCTTTCCTATAGTTCATAGTTGGGTGAAATTTTGCTCATAACTGGACTTCTAAATCTGATAGACCAGATGATTTTTATGGACATTCGAATTTACTTTGTGAAAGTAGAAGCAACAATAAGAATTATAGGAATTTAGTGAATTTTAGCAGTTACTTAAATTTTCAATAATTCTTCTTTTTCTTCTTCTTCTTCTTCTTCTTCTTCTTCTTCTTCTTCTTCTTCTTCTTCTTTCTTCTTTCTTCTTCTTCTTCTTTCTTCTACTTCTTGTTCTTCATTTTACAAAATGCATTTGCAAGAGATTTATGTGCAGAGGCAGCTAGGACACTCACTAAGAGAGCCTCACATACTAATTAATGGTATGTAGAGATCAGGAATTTTCAAATGAGCCCAGAATTTCCGAAGTCTTTCTGAGACCTTCTTGAAGGAACATGTGGCCTCTGTAAACACATTTACAGTATATATTCCATCATTTGCAAGGTTGATTCCAACACTACATCAGAAAATGGGATTCTGGGGCTCACAAGTAATATAGAAGGTCATCAATGGATCTGAGAGTCACCTATTCACAACAATCAAGTGGGAAGTTACTTCTACAGTCCATTTAGCTTGGTAATAAAAGGAACACTATTTCTCTAATTCATCAAGTTCCTGGTTCTCACACAAGTTCCCTCAAGTTCTTGGCAGAACATACCCAAGGCCAAGAATTTATATTGTTCCAGCAGGAGAGGAAGGTCCCTGATAAAGAGTCTTGTTTCTTACCATCTTACAGGTACTTTTGGGATTCTTCATGTTAAGGGCCTTGGAAAGCATTTCATGATATGTCACCATTTTTCTAAATGCTGATTAGTTTTTTCCACTCTGAGGGAGTGGAGGTTGGAGACCAGGTTGGGATTTGCTACCAAGCATCACTATGGCCTGAACTCTATCGGGCTCCACCTTCATCTCTCCTCAAGTTTCTTTTATTAGCTGTGTGGGAAGCTCTTCTGTAGAAATCCCGCCATGCCCTTCGGTAGACTTGGCTCCAAGCGAGACGGTGATTTTCAAGCTCCCCAGCAGCAAAGCCTCGGGCTGACACCAGGGAAGCTGCACCTGGGCTGGACCCATTTGTACTCATGGCACTGGGTCCTGCACTATCTGTGCAGCCCTAAAAATAGCTCTCAATTAACATTGCATTTCAAGAATTGGAAAATTTCCCAGAAGTCCATTCTTTTTTCCTTTTCTATTTCATTACATTTTGCAGTAATAATACACAAGCCTACAGAAAACATGACGGGTAATGAAAAAATGTAATTAATATAAGCAGTGTAAAGCATGTATTTTTTTCTCCGTTGTCCTTGCAGAAAATTGCTGCTTTAAACCAAGCAGGATGTGAAAATGCATAAAACCCCCCTTTAATCTGCTGTGGTTTGTAAATACCTTATGCAAAACAGTTAAGTCAACTGTCAGATTTTTTTTTTAAAAAAAACATTAAGTCACATATTCGTATAATAATAAACTTTTTTCCCCCTGCAAGTCTAATTGAGTGACTTGGATAACTATGTCTGAGTGGGGAGGAATGGAGGGGATGATGAGGATTTTTGAGAACAAACCTCAAAATGGGAGGAACCTGCGTTTGGATGGCTGCTGTCTATTGGATTCAGCTGAACAGCAGGTAAACGTGCTGCTTCTCTGTACACGCAATTTTGGTACAGGACTGGGGAAAAGTGAGCATCCTTGCTACCATTTTCACGCTGGTACACCCCATCCCATTAAATGAAATAAAATGACAGGCCAAGAGGCTGTGTTATATGCCGGCATTCCTCAGACCATATTTTGTTCACTTATCTATACCACCGGCAATATAGAGAAGTCTGTGACTAAAAGGTCACAACAGGATCTCAAAACTGAAATGCAAAATGTTGTTTCCTAAACATCTTTCTAGGCCAGACACAAAAATGCTCATGGTTTGTTTGCATTTGTTCTTTCCTTCGTCCTTTTTTAAACTGCATCTGACACACGTGGTTGCTTATTGTTTCTTTCTACCTTGTGCTGGATTGTAACAGGGTCCCCGAAGGCCCTGGTGTGTGTGAACTCTCAGGTTTTGCTTGGGAGCGGCGGGCCTGTCCGCTCTGCTCCCTGAGGTCCCCGGTGAAGCCAGGCTCCCCAGCTGAGAAGGAGTGCCCCCCTCCTGCGGCGTTCTGGGCAGCCATTTGGAGTCCCAGATGTAGGAAATGAAACAATCCACACTCACATAATCACAGAGTACCCATCTGGCACCCAGGAACCTTGCACCATAGGAGCACACAGGCGTGAGCTCACTTTTGTTATGGCATTTCATAAACAGAGCTGCCACCGGCTGGAGAAGAGGGACTTTGCGATGATAACCATCATTTTCCACTTTCCTCCTTTTCTGCCCTTTCCTCCACCACACACACACACACACACCACACACACACACACACACCACACAGACACACCACACACACACACACACACCACACACACACACACACCACACAGACACACCACACAGACACACACACACACACACACATACCACACAGACACACACACCACACACACACACCACACAGACACACACACACACACACACACACACCACACAGACACACCACACAGACACACACACACACACACACATACCACACAGACACACCACACACACACACACATACCACACAGACACACCACACACACACACACACACACACACACATACCACACAGACACACCACACACACACACACACACACACACCACACAGACACACCACACAGACACACCACACACACACACACCACATACACACACACACACACCACACAGACACCACATACACACCACACACACACACACACACACACCACACAGACACCCCCCCCACACACACACACCCCCCACACACCCCCCCACACACACCCCCACCCCCCCCCACACCCCCCCTCCACACATACCACACACACACACCATACACACACACACACACACACACCACACACCACAGACACACCCCCCACACACACCCCCCACACCCCCCCACACACACACACCCACACACACACACCACACACACACCATACACATACATACACACCACACACACACCACACACCCCCCCACACACACCACACACACACCATACACATACATACACACCACACACACACACACACACACACACACCACCACACACACACACACACACACACACACACCACACTACACACACCACACACCACACATATACACACACACACACACCACACACCACACTACACACACCACATACCACACATACACACACACACACACACACACACACACACACACACACACACACATACATGCTGCCTTAACCTTTTTACTAGTAAGACACTGGGGCCAGGGAGAAAAAAAAAAAATAAAGAGAGATCCATCTTCTAAAAGGTAACATTTTTTTTCCAGAGGGTCTGAAGGAGAAATTTCCATTAACAGCTAAATCCCTCCCCACCAGCTCTCCGTCCACATGCTTGTTTTTATGCCCTCCATTCCAGGACTCACAGGCCATGGTGTGAAATGTGACCGGTCAGGTCTTAGGGAGCTCCCTTCCTGTACATCACCCTAAAAACAAGGAAAAGCGGCAGTGGGGAGGGGGGATTCCATAAACCACACAACTACTGCGCCACTCTCTAGTCCTGAAACCAAATTCACTGGAGAGTCTAACAAATGACCTCGACACTTTTTCTTCTTTAGTTTCCTTTTAAGTGCCTGCACCAAAGTAGGAGCAACAGAAGCCTGGAAAGGGAGGTGCCAGTGAGAGAGCACCTCGGGCTGATGTGCCTGTGCGTGAATGAAGAAGAGGTGACTGTCCCACAAATGCTTGCTGCTGACAGTCAACCACAAGTTATAACCACAGAGCAAGGCCGATGTGTAAAGCCAGTCTTTTTTCTTTTTTTTTTTTTTAGAAACTTATATTTTTAATTGATTTCAGAGAGGAAGGGATAGGGTGAGAAACATCAATGATGAGAGAATCATTGATCAGCTGCCTCCTGCACACCAGCCACTGGGGATGGAGCCCACAACTCAGACATGTGCCCTTGACCAGAATCAAACCTGGGACCCTTCAGTCCTCAGGCCAATGCTCTATCCACTGGGCCAAACCGGCTAGGGCAGGGTGTCATTGTTCTGCCAGTTTCTCTTCTAGCATGTGACTCTAACACTATTCATCTTTAAAAATCCAGATTTTAAAGAGACCTATTGCCCGATGACAAGAGCAAGATACCAATGGAGAAGGTAACTCAGGACACTGAAATTTAGCCACAGGGGTGGTGCTTAAATGAAAGACCAGTTAACTCCTGCGCTGATTTTTATACTCTGGCATTAAGATGAGGGGAAAATCGCTTCAGACATTTCACCTGGTGTTGTTCTGAACGGTCATAGAAAACATCAGGCCGCAAACATCACTTTGGGCCCTCTCAGCACTTCCAACCTCCCACGAACACATTTTCAAAGCAGCTAGGTTTTTCAGCCCCAGACAGGAGAACCATCCCCGAAACACAGGCAGAGCCCACCCCTGCCCCCTCGGGAGAAGTGAGGTGCCTGGTGTATAGGTTCCTGGACTTGTGACCATTGCGAAGGGAAAAACAAACGCACCTGTCCTGGGGGAACCCGCCCACTCTGCTCGGGCACCGCTCCTGCTTTCTCAGAGAAATAACGGGATCTGCTTGTTTGCGAATCCAAAGCACCGAGGAGGAGGAGGTAGCATAATGTGATGTTTGTAAATATGATAAACCATTACAATATTACAGCTTTTCATTTGGAAAGCCATTTAGGCAAGAAATGATTACTGACCCATGATATGTAAATGACAGAAATGCAGAAATTAGTATTTGGGTCAACTCGTGTATTTTTCAACCATGAAATGAAAATCTCAGTGTTCACATTCCAATTCGTACATGAAAGCCTCACGGTGCTATTAGTTGACTATTGTGTTAATTTATTATTGTCTTAGTTAATGTTTTCAGAGCCACCGTGAAGCTCTATCTCCACTTGCCATGCACTAATGTTGCAGCTGGAAGAGGGAAGTGTGTCCTCTGGGCCAGCTGGTTACCAGACAAAATTACCCGACAGTAACCTGACAGGGTACTTTAGTGGAGGAGAAAGGACGTGATTTTGAAGGAGAGGCTAAGGCTCTCCTCCCCAAATATTTTAAATATGGGATCAGTCTATCACTTTCCCATCTTTTGAGTTCATAAAACCACAAGATTGTGTTAGTCAATTACGCTACTATGACAGATTCCTAGGTGCCACTGGGGACACCAAAGAATCCCTAGAGGACCTTTGTCTTTAAGCAAAAGAGACTCACTATAAAAATAGTGCAACAACTAAAAGGGAAAGATATTTAGAAAGGCTTCTTGGAGGAGGTGGTATTTAAGCTGTTTAGAAGGGCTGTTAGAATTGAATAGGCGAAAGGAAGGAGAACAGTCATTCCAGGTAGACAGCAAGAGAAAAGTCCCTGAGGATGGAGTACAAAGCCACGTAAACTGAGGTGCCATTTTATGGAAACAGAGGAGAATGTTGAAGAGCAAAAGGTACAGGAGTACATATGGAGATGTCAGGTAGCAACTGAAGTCACGCAGGTGAGATGACCCTTCAGGGTATTCCTTCCCAGAACAAACCAGATTGGAAATGAGTCTGGGCCTGGGTACATTACATAGAAATGCAGCAAGGGTTAGAGTTGGGAAAGACTGCAACAGGAAGGCCAGTGGGGAGGTAGAACCCCGCAATTTAAAGTTAAGGAAAGAGGGCCTGGAGTTGGGATGTTTTTCGTGTGCGTTAGGAGGAACAGCAGAGGGGTCGCAAGGAAAGACCAGAAATGGAGATGTTGAAGATGTGTTTGCATGCTGCATGAAGAGGGACAGATTTACTGTCAACCCTTAAATTCAATGGTTTTTAAGAGTGCATTGAATATATGATGCAGAGAGTAAACGGAGTAAGGAAATGCTAATGGTTTTGCCTTTTAATTTAATTAATTGGCTAGAGGGAACTCTCGGTATTTCCGCTGTGCAACTAAATCTTCTATTCTTGTAACCTCGTACATCATAGGCTCAAGATTGGGTAGTGCTGAGATCTTTGGCTGCATCCAACAACCTTGGCCCTTGGAACTTGGGCCTGCCAACATCTTAAAGACAGGCACTTAGTCACTTAGTCAAACCCTTGACTTGGGAATTTCAAGGTCAGAAGAGATATTCTTCCTGAGAGGGGATCTGAGTTCAGGATAGTTCTATATAGGTGAGTTAGACCAGTAGTTCTCACTGGAGATATTACGGTTCCTAAAAGAGTGCTTAAAAAATTCCCAGCAGCAGCCAGGTCTGGTTTGGCTCAGTGGATAGAGCGTCGGCCTGTGGACTGAAGGGTCCCGGGTTCGATTCCGGTCATGGGCATGTACCTTGGTTGCGGGCACATCCCCAGTAGGGGGTGTGCAGGAGGCAGCTGATCGATGATTCTCGTTCATAGATGTTTCTAGCTCTCTATCCCTCTCTCTTCCTCTCTGTGAAAAATCAATAAAATATATTTAAAAAAAAAATTCCCGGCAGCATTTCTGAGATGTCCCAATGCTGGGTGGAGCCAGGGATGCTTGACCTCCTCTGTTCACAGGACAGCCCCACACAAGAAAGAATCATACAGGACGCCACTTGGCTTTTGAATATAAACCTGCTTACAATTACCTAAGCCTGAAACCTAATTTCAATTTATATATTTGGTTGCCCTGTTTTAATACAATTTAATTTTTAAATGAATTCACAACTACTATGTGTATTAAGGAAAGATTATATTTTGTTTTGTACAAAACTTTGTCAAGAGTTGGACGTTGAGAATACCACATCACTGATATGATACTTTATTGGAGTTGTCTTCAGGGCATAGGGATGCACACATTTGGTTATTTTTCATGCCTTCCATATGTACATGCTTAAGTAAATACACATAATTTTATTAATTACTTTTTTGTTTCTCTTTTATATTATACTTAGGACATTGTATGTCTAGGTAATGCACTATAATTATGATATATATCTTCTATACATTTCATTTCAGGATAGAAAAGGGGTATATTATAAAATATTTGTTACATAAAGGAGATATTGTGTCTGATGGGAGTTTGAAACACAAGAAACTTAGATACGTGACACCTTATGAGTAATCATCTTTTGCTATTATTATTTTTTTATGCTGAATCAGTTTATTGTAGATAAAAAGAAGTATTAGTCACAGACTCTCTTCCAAATCTCAAATCTCAGGCGTTGGCCTAATTTGGCCTGATAGCTTATCACAGGCTGGGGTAGGCCAGAAGAGAGTGGATAAAGCCTAATATCCTGGAGGTTAGAGTACTGGCAAAAAATTGTAAATGTGGTCCAAGATGACTGGTCCAACAGTGAGAGGATGAGAACCCATTCCTGGAGGGTCCAGTAGGCAGGAGGCTGACCTTCAGTGGGTGCAGATCCTGCATCCTCAAGCACCAGGCTGGAGATGAGAGGTGGAACTCCACTCCTTCTGGAGAGGCCAGAAAAGAGCAAAACCCTGTCTCCAATGACCACAACAAGGAAATGGTGTGTCCGAGGGTTCAGGTAGCAGGCCAGAACTCAGGTCAGGGCAAACCAGCAGACAGAGAGTCTCCAGTTGAATCATAGATGCTGGGGTTAGCGTGGCTTTAATATCTTTTTCCCAGCCAGGGAGGAAGCCAGATGTAAAGGCTGGCAGCCATGCTGGATCTAACACTCAGTTTTATCATCTAATTGGAAGAACCAAAGTATAAATATATAAAAATAAGTGAATTGGATAATGGGTAATAAAGAGTATGAGCAATGATTCGAGAGTATCCATAAATCCTGCACTATCTCCCTTGGATCAAGGACAACATGAGACTCTAAGACACAAGAGAGATCTTTGGGTTGAAGTGCTTTCTGAATGTTTCATGGAAGAGCAAGAGCTGGAGCTGGTCCTTGAAGAGAAGATAAATGGTTACATTCATACATGCATTCATTCGTTCATTTATTATTTGACAAAAACTTAGGAAACCTCTGCTATGGGATAAGTGCTAAGAATAAAGAGGTGAACAGGAGAAACACTGACCTTGGTTATAAAGATTATAGCCTAATCTGGTTTGGAGAGGCAAACAGGCGATAATAGGCAGCTTTCAGCTCAGAACTTGATGGTGTTCATGAGACCAGTGAGGCACACCCAGGGCCTACTTTTAAGAAGGTGCTTGTCTTGCTACCTGAGCTGCTTCTAATCCTAGTATTAATTGTGTAGTGCATAGGTTCTACCTGCCTTAAAGCTTAATCCTAAAGGAAACTAAAAATATTATTAATATAAACTCTTAGAGTCAGGGGTTGGCAAAGTTCTGTAAAGATCCAGACAGTAAATATTGTGGGCTTTTCAGTTGTGTCATGAAATTTTAATTCTCATTTTGATTTTTTTCGAACATCTAAAAATGTTTTTAGCTTGCAGCCTGGATTTGGCCTGCAGGCTATAGTTTGGTCTATACAGTTCCTTTTGTCCAGAGAACAATAAGGCATTGAATGATGGTAGTGGATGATGATAAGTAATATTTATTATAAATAATATTTGTAGGACACTAAACATTGTTCGATGTTATACTATATATTATTCCATTTGGTCCTCAAAACAATAAAGCTGAACTTGGTAAGCCATATATTACCATTATCCTTCATTTCATAGGTAAGTAAATTGAGGCTCACAAAGGTTTGGCCATTGTATTAAGTCACAGAGCCACAAAACCAGGATGCTGATCTCATTCTTTTAATTCCAGAGCTTGTCCTTAACCTACAGCTACTCTGAACTCTAAGTCATACAACTCAATTATTCACAACACTCACAGAGTACTCTCATTGTGAGTCTGAATGTTTTTTAAAATCAAAGGCTTACATTTAAATAGCAAACAAACAAGCATTGGATATGGTCTGAATTATGTCAGTGGTATCAGGAGAGGAGGGCTGAGTAGACTGTTCTAGGGCTGGGGACATACCACTACATTCAATAGACACCAACCCTGATCAAATTAGTAGCTTACATTGAACATTATTCTAATGGTGGTACACAATGGCAGAAAGAGTACCTAAATGTCATGTATTATATTTGGAGTTATAAATGTTTAATCACTCATCTTCAAAATAATGCCATGAAGTGGGCCTTATATCCTCCATTGCATGAGTACTTTAGCAACAATAACAAACATATGGAACTTACTGTATGTTAAGAAAGAAATGCACAAGGAGATGAGAGAACAGGTAGGTGGCCAAGGGGAATTTGAACTTGAGTCTGTGCACCCTAGAGTCTTAAGGCCTCTCACTTTGTGCTAAAGCAAAACCCTGGGCCACGGCCATTTGACCTTATGAATGCACCTCCATTTTCTCTGCGTACTGGATTTAAATCAGATCCCTTCATCTTTGTATTCTGTCATTTATGAGCCAAGGCAGCCAGAGAGCACTCATTCATTAATGCTTTACAGTGTGGGGATTGCTGAGATGGCACTTCCGGTGTCATATAATGCCATTTTCTAAAGCTTATAACTCTGAAGTAATTGCCGCATGGGTTACAATTTCATCAATGTTCAAATGCTGTTGATGTGCAGTTGGGCAATTTTAAGGCATAGGCACTGAGTTTACTTTAAAAACACTTAAAAAAGTAAAAGTCGGTGCACTGGAGGTGATGCACTGATTGGAATTCCTCCTCCCTTCCTTTGGCACACTCATTCCGTCTTGCTTTATTCAAAGGAAGGCCACTGAAGCTCTCGCTAGGCATCATTAACATTTAACTTGCGCAAATGTAGCAAAATTTAAGGTTCAGAATCAAACGGCCTTTCTTTAGCTCTTCAGTGCTCATAGCACAGGTGCACAAGGGAGGTTTTGTGGGACACTTTTTTTTAGTCATTTGAAAATAATGGAACCTTAAGCATGGAGGGGGACTCTAAGAGCTTACTTTTTAAGTTTCTTAAGTTTTCTGTGATTGAAAACTTAATACCAATAAAATTTTTTGGTATTAAAAAGAAATAACGAATAATGTGCAAGGAGTTTTTCCTTATAAATACATTTATTTGAAGAACTTCATCATTGCATGAATTCGTTTTTCCAAATTAATTTCTGTTTTTTTTTTTTTTTTAAAAAGGATGAAACCCATGGTTTTAATGTGTCATTAGGAAAGCTCAGTGATCACATATAATAACAATGTATTAAAAGCTACACAGAAAAGAAACCATTTTAAAAAACCCATAACTCAACGAAATAAAAAAATGACAGACTAGCCATTCATGCAAATTAGCTAACTCACATTTATCAGAGAAAATATTTCATAGCATTAACAACACTGTCATTTAAGAAAAATTAAATGGGGCCCAGAACCACACATTTATTTTTCCTGCATTCATTATTCATTTACTCACGTCTTTTCTTTTTTTGTTCTTTGCATTGCAAGTTTTAAATTCAAAGTTCAGTAGAGAAAGAAGCAGATGATTTTCCCATTTTAGTGACCCCGTGGTTAGCAGCAATAAAGCAACAGGAACAAATCTGGCTTGAAACGTGTCCAAACCCACATCTCCCAGTGTGCACAAAAGGCAAAAAAGTTAAGATGTGCAGCGGATATTAACATGAGTAATCTTGGAAATCTAAATATTAAACATATGTCAAAGATTATCAGAGGCACATCCACATGGCTTATAGAGCTCTCTTTCATCCGAGGAGCTCCAGTCCGCGTCCGTGTGCGTGGGCTAGCTCTCCAGCCCCGAAGGCCTCATCAAAGCTTGGCGTACCCAGCGATGACAGCCCCATTTTTCAGATGGGTGCTTGTTAAGGAATAAGTCCTCAGCTCCCACACCTTCCTGAAAGACAGTCTTATTAATCCCGACCCCCACCTGGAGATAACGTTATTTAAACCCAAGTTGATTAAATCATTTGCCCGGTAAGTGGCACAGTTCAGGACATTTCCTGGGGTCTTTGATTTGTGTTCTGATGCCAAAGGCATTAGAACCACACTCAACTCTATCTACAGGGCTCTTACCATAACAATCCAGAGAAGAATGTTCCAGATGAGACGTTGAGAAGTAGTGTCGTATCTCCTGGGCATTGTATGAAGGCTGTAGCTTAATTGCTTCCTTCCCTCAGTAAAATGTGCTCAAAATAATTGGTACCTTCTTCTCTCCAAACTTTATTCTGAAGGGTAATTTAAGTTATATTTGGGAAGCACTTAGGGTGTACTATCATAATAGGGAGCCAGACTAATATTTTTTTTTTCTGTGTGTATATTGGTTGTTGAGTAGTATTTCATACAATTTCTGAGTACAATGTGACCTTGTTTTTTATTAGCCTCAATTTTGTCATCTGTAAATTGCGAAAGAAAAGCTGAATCTCAATATTTCACAATGAGATCATGTTTATGAGAAGACTTTGTGAACTCTAGGGCTTTGTGCAAATATAGACTCTTATTATTACCATAAGGCACATCTACCAGAAAGGAGCCCCCCGAGTGGTAACCAGCGAACTGAAATCCAATTTTGTTCTCATCCTTGGCAAATGTTACAGATTTGTATAATTTTCAGAATCTTCACTCTTAGCTGTTACCCTGCGCATGCCACTTAGTAGGCAGGCTGAGTGAGGCGGAGAATAAATTCTTACTTTTGTGCTCCTGCCTTCTCAGGGAGCCTGGCACCTAGTGGGTGCTCAACAAAGACATTCTGAATTAAACTGGATTGTGAAGAGGGTAGAAGGACTTGGAATGAATCAAGTCAAGTGAATACAAGAAAAGCTGCCAGTTTGAAGGCACCTGTCCAGAGAGGTGGTGTGACAGGCAGCGTCTCAGCACAGCTGGAGGAGTAGACGAAGCAGCCATTCTCCATGGAGGACTGGAGTGGCCAGAGCAATTGTATCCTCTGGGCCCCTCCTTCTGCCTCTGATACCTTTTCTTACTTTCTCTTCCATCTTTTACCACTTGGAGAAGGAGAAATTGCTTTGTTTTCTTATCTGTTGCTCATAGGCCTGTTCTCATTCTGTGAGGTAGAGGAAGCTTAGATTCTTTGGGGAATAGCACGATTCTCCAGCTCTGTTCTTCAGGGAATTTGCAGGAGCCCTAAAGACAGTCTGCAGACTTTGTCACCAGGTGGAAGTTCGGGGGGAGAAGGAGATGGAACTTTAGGGAAAAATCTTAAATATGTTAGCACACACTTTTGTGTGAAAGATTTGCTTACTGAATTAGTCCTTAAACCAAAATATCTGTTTTGGTCACTAAAATAAAACATCATTCATAGTAAGAATAATCACCCTATTAATGTTTATACTTTGGCCTAGTATATTCTAGACCACATTTTGAGAAATAAAGAAAAATGTATTCTCAAGGGGTTTGACTTGCTTATGTCAGTGTGTTCCAAAATACTATGACTTGATTTTCTCCACATTTGATACACCTCCCATCATTGCAATTGGAACTATTATTATCAGCTAAATAATCTCCAAACTGAATATACTCTTTCAAGTACACAGGGTTAAATGAAAGGCTTGGCTCACTTGTCTTTGTCTGAGTTAGGGAGGATTAGTTACACTCAGCCCGCTCTCCTCTCTTCTTGCCTTCTTACCTCCCTTCCATCTTTATCTTTATCTTTAACCTACATCTCATAAACTGAGTGTGCAAGACTATCATTCCCTCAGAGCATCATGTACCCGGGCAGAGATGCAAACAGATCTGGGGCTGCAGCCACCGCTGCCCGAGCCATCTCCCTATGGACGAAGGGAACTGTGTTCTGAAAGAAGAGCCTAAGTGCAAAAAAATCACATCTTAACTGCGTGGTAATAATTTCCTTTTCATCCTTTCCCCAGCCATTCTCTAGATCACATGTGTCAAACACAAGGCCCGCGGGCCAAATCCAGCCCTCCAGGCCTTGCAATGTGGCCCGCACCGCGCTGTCATCACTGCACTCCACTGTCAGTTTATGACATTGTCAGTTTATGACTGTTCAGTAAACCATTCGGCCCGCGATTTAGGCTGGATTTTAGATTTTGGCCCCTTCTCTGATTGAGTTCGACACCCCTACTCTAGATGATACTTGGAAAACTTTGCTTTTGGTTCTAAGCTGCAAGGAACTGAAGAAACAAGAGAGGACTTGCAGAAGAATCTAGATTTGGGGTCATTGAGATAAATCACATATTTTTTTAAAAAACAGGTTTGTATAGATTTAGAGAGAGTGGAAAGGAGAGGGAGAAAGAGAGAAACATTGATTGGCTGCCTGAACTGGCGACCTCTCCGTGCATGAGGATGACACTCAACCGACTGAGCCATACTGACTGAGCCAAGGCTAAACATTATTCTACAGCTGATTTAGGTTAGACTATCAAAAACTAATGAAAGCTGCTGAACATGATGGCAGATCAGCCCACAAACACTTGTTTACTTTCGCACTTCTATTTTAGAGTGAAATATTAGATGGAGAAAAATGAATGTGTCTAGAATAAAACACTAGTGATTTACATGTTCACATTTTCAGAGAATGCAGTATGTTTTAAATGAAAATATTTAGAAAATGTTGATTTAAACATCTCACACTCCACTCCTAAGTGATCAAGGCTTCAAGTCTGTTTATACGAAACAGACTTTTTATCACTTTGACAAAAGTGATTCACTTGTCATTTGCGAACATGCGTACATATACTTACTGGAATCAGCTGAACGGGTAAATTGTGGCCAATTGAAAAATCAACATGTTCATTGGTACTTAATTTATTAAAAATTGTTTCATTCTTTAGAGACACCTCCTGAAGAATACCATGGCCAGTTAGAAGCACATATATTTTTGCTTGGGGCTTGATTTTCATAATGCAAGTATTTCAAAACTGTTATGCAGAACCAATGAGCAGCTGTAGTTGAATTTGATCTTCAGAATCTCAGGAGTTGGAAAGACTATGAGAGAGATTCTTGTGCATTGTTTTCCAGACTCTCCTGATGATAGTGATTCCTGGTCCTTATTTCAGACCTATTGAATTTGAACCTCCATGGCTGGGGCCTCAGAAACTGTGCTTGTTTAAACAATGTGGCATTTTTATCATTAGCAAAGTTTGAAACAGACCCAGTCCAGGAGTTCTCAGCCCTGGCTTTGTATTAGAATTATTTGTTCAGGATGTTGAAAATATAGAAGGCTGGGTAGTGGGCGCCATGCTCTTATAAATTCTAATTCTACTTTATGTATTTAATAGAGGCCTGGTACATGGATTCAGGCACTAGTGGGATCCCTGGGCCTGCCCTGAATCCTCTCACAATCTGGAACCCCTCAGGGGATGTCGGAGTCCTGGTGCATGGATTTGGCCTGATCCCCATAGGCCATGCTGAGGGACACCACTGGTGCACGAATCCATGTACTGGGCCTCTGGTATGCATAAAATACCTTTGGTTAATCTCTTTCCACTCTCCCCTTCCCTCTGAGATTCATCAGTCTGTTCCATGTTTCCACGCTTGTGCATTGAGTGTCTACCCCCTGATGGTCATTGTGTGTCATAGCTACCGGTTGAACAGTTGAATGATTGAATGGTTGCTTAGGCTTTTATATATAGATATTCTTAATAAGCTTCACAGGTAATGCCAAAGCAGGTTTGGGAATTAGTGATCTAGTCTGACTTCCTACATGTCAGAAATTGCTTTCAAACCAATCTGCTTAAACATTCTGATTCAAACACCAGCCTTTCCCTTGTTTGAGGGCTCATAAATTTAGATATTACTTTCATTTATTGGGCCACATTATGACTTCCTATAACCTCTGACCACCAGGCTTAGTTTGCTCTCCACAGCAACAGAATAATTATTTCAAATGAGTAGCCCATAGAAGGTGTTTAGTAAGTGTCAGATCTGTTCCTTTGTCCCAACATAACTGTCCTTCCAGAATGACAAACCCCATCCTGACCTATTACTTTATAAGCGATGACTTGTAAATTATCTCTTTTTCATACAAAACATTTCCACTTTTAAGAACAGTCTTTGTGGTTTTCATATTCTTAGAATTCTCATTACCTGAATCTAGACATGCAGAAACATTTTAATTAAAATTAATGTATTCACAGATATTATTGAGCACCCCTTATATGTTAAACCCTGCTTTAGATACAAGGAGCCCCACAGTGACCATAATTAAGCCTAGGGTGCCAGTTTAGCTCTAAATGAACCTAGTGAGGCTACAACTCTGACCCCATTGTTTCAGGAATGTCCAGTGACTGTATTGGCTATTTTGAAAGCCTTGTCATCCTGTTAGTTTAGACTAGCTTAGACTTAGTTACTGTTATTATTATATTACCATCATTACTATTACAAACACTATAAAAGATAACTTTCAGCCTGGCAGGTGTGGCTCAGTGGTTGAGCGTTGACCTATGGAATAGGAGGTCACTGTTTGATTCCTAGATAGGGCACATGCTTAGGAGGTCACTGTTTGATTCCTAGATAGGGCACATGCTGGGTTGCCAGCTCAGTCCCCAGTAGGGGGCATACTGGAGGCAGTTGATCAATGGTTCTCTCTCATCATTGATGTTTTTATCTCTCACTCTCCCATTCTCTCTGAAATCAATAAAAAATATTTTTAAAAAGATATAGAGTTTACAAATTATTTCTACAGCAGCTCTGGAACTTGTACTATTATTTCTAATTTATGGATAGAAAAACTGAGGCTCACGTAAGTGCAAGGTTTTTCTTGAGATTGCATATGTAACATTTAGTCAAGCTAAGATTTGAACTTAGGCTTTCTGACTCCAAATCCGGAGTATTTTTTTATTGCCTCATGTTGCCATAAATGAGGGCTTCTCTGACTACAGTAAATGGGACAAAGTAGATAGGACATTACTTTTTCTTATTTATGACTACTTTGATCCTTTATTCAAGTCTCTTAAGCATGTTCTCTTTGTCCTATCCAAGTTATTAAAAACTTTGAACAGGACACAGCCAACGAGAGAACCCATTGGCATATTTCTGAGAGATCTTTCTCTAGATTAGCAATAAAACAGTAACTAACACATTGGTAACCATTTCAAAACCAGCTAGAATTTGATGTATCTGTGCCATCATTCTGCTCACATGTTCTCAATATTGACATTCAATGAGATCATGAAAGCCTTAGTTAAATGTCTTGATGAAGTCCTGATATGTTATGTCTATGGAATTCCTGATCCAATAAAGAGAAAATGGATTTGCCTTTTAGCTGAGGGGAACATTTTAACTTCCCACAAATCAAGTTATTTTATTATTCAGAAGAAAAGAACTCTCAAGGTGTACTTTTACATATTGGATGTGTGCTGTAGGAATCCCATCTTGTGAGAGCCAGCTCAGATGTCACCTTTTCTGGGAAGCCTTTTTTTTTGCTTTCCCCAGGCAGATTTAGCAATGCCTGTTGCTCTGTCCCAGCATAACTGGTCATTTCTCTAGTATAGCACTTACCACCTTACCTTGTAGTTATTTATATTTTCTTTTCACTCTCAATATTTGAACTTCTCGAGGTCAAGAGCTGCGTTTTATTCACCTTTGAAGTCTTCCACAGTAGTATAGATACAGTATCTAGCATATTGGTGTATATAAAAGAGTCACAATAAATATTTGCTGAAAGAATGAGTGTGTGATTGAATACATATCTGAGTATTATATAAAGTTTTTATTAGAAAAACAACATTAATAAGAATCCCCTTTCAATTTTTTCTTGGATTTGGCACTTCTGATAGAGGGTATTTAGAAGCAATGGACAAAGCCTGATCAAGAAAGTCCAACATTCATCTATTCTTTGAAAAGGAAGAATTAATCCTTTGCTCCCTTGGAGTCGTTGGAGTTTTAAGATTAATCTTAACTCTGTTTGTAGCCTATAAAACAAAACTAATTGCAGAATTTAAAGCTTTAGAGCATTTTAGGTGGCTTGATGGGAAAGCATTGAAATAAATACAAACATTTAGATAAAACAACCATTTTAATAGTGTTAACTCTGCCAATTAATGATAATGGAAGAGCCGTCCAATTAGCTAAATAGCTAATAGTTTTATCAAGCAGAGGTTGGTAATTTAGAGCAAACAAATTCTTTCTAATTTTATCCACTTGCACACCAAGATATTTAAAGGATAACAGGGGATCCAATAAAGACTATTGCTCAAGAAGAGCTATATTTAAATCTCCTAATGGTGATAGCATAAAGTTACCCCAATTAGTCAGAAAACCCAAGCAGTCAGTAAATTCTTTTAAGCCTCCATAATTTTGGGTAAAAATAAATGAGATACAACAAAGGTGCTGCTTCTGATCATTAGCGTTATTATTAGTGTTATTATTGAGATGCACATTTAACTCATCAAGCTCAGCAATTGTGATTGTTCTGGAGTCACAATCTGTTTCACATTGAAACCTTTTGGAGGGATTTTCATGGAGGTCCTGTCTAACTCCCCTTTTCAGAGCAGAAGGTCGGGGGGAGTTCCCATGGTCAGCACCACCAAGGCTCGGACTTTCCCTGTTAAATCTCCATAGGGAATTCAGGCACATAATTGGATAACTCAGCAAAATCCTCTTAGGACCAGAATTATGTTAGCATTTCTTACAATCCCTATTTTATTTTCCTCAAGAGGATAGGCTTTTAAAAACATCTGTGTTGTCTGGGTCTGTGAACTTCATCAGTAGAGATCTGGTCAGTTAAGGACAAAAGGCAAATAGACTGAAAAGAACCTCTGTCCTCTATCTTCTGCTTGAGCACAAGACCAATTCTTTGCATTTCAGAACAGATGCTGATGTTGATCCCACATTAGGGTACTTCCAACCAACCACTGTGATCAAATGGACAAGCTTTGGAGTAAAAAGAGCAAAATGAAGATAATTTCCAAAGTGTTATCTCTGTCAGTATCAGCAGGAAAGGAGTGTTCTTTGGCTATCATAGCAACTACAGTTTTCTGAGCTGCTTACTTGCTTCCTACCAATAAAGTGCGTATTATCCCTGTTGTATATATGAGTTTGCTGAGGCTTGTTGGTTAACATTGCTTGCCCACAGAAAGGAGTCTTAGAGCCAGGATTCAGGGCTCTCTAACTGCAAGGACCTGGCTCTTTACCTGGCTGGCATGTTGTCAGCATCCCCTGTGTATTACAGGAGGAGGAGGGTCCCCGAGTGTTCCCATGGTACAGAGAACAAATACTCTGAGGACAAATACAGAATGAACTGGACCCAGCTGGGCATTTGCATTAAAGTGCCTCACCAGAGTGCCCAGCTGCTCTGGCAGAGTGCCCAGGCACTGCCCCAGAGCCAAACAGAATGCTCTTAGAGATGCCTCTGGTTTTCGTTTGCCAAGCCTTGCCATACTCAACAAGTGGGCAGGGCTGACCTCCCCACCTGCCTCCTTCCAGGGAGACATGGAAGGTTGTGGGTGTTAAAGGAATTAATTTTATCAATATCTTGTTATCAAGAGGTGACATTTAAAAAAATCTTTATTGTTGAAGGTATTCCATATTTTCTTTAAACTGTTAAAAAACTTGTCAAATCCATGGTACAACCAATTTTCAACAAGGATTGTTAGATGGAAGGTTGTCAGTAATATAAGCCACATGGAACTTGCAATTACCAAGACAGAAAAGTGAAGGCTAATGGAAAGATTTAAATGTGGTTCAGTGGTAGGGCTGAGGGCAGGGTGAGCTGAAAGAACACTTCCTTACCAGAGACCTAAGCAGGTAAACCAGCCTGAGCAAGGCCTAGTCAATATTAGGCAGCAGTCTTAATTTCTCCCCTTTACATTCCCTACTGTTTGGTTTAGGTCATTTTGTGGAGGCAGCTACATCTGACCTTAAATCCAAATATTGGCTCTGTGATGAACAAAATGGAACAAGACGCATGGATATGTGGGATAGATTGTGGGAGGAGGGTGAGGGGACTGGCTTAAAAAACATGAAGGGATTAGCTAATGAACATATATGCATAGCCCATTAATTCGTACGAAACAAGGTTTTGACACACTGTTTTTAGTAGGCTATAATTACTAAATAAAACTCCTAATATACCGTATTTTTCGGACCATAAGATGCACTTTTTTCCCCCCAGAAGTGGGGGGGAAAAGTCCCTGCGTCTTATGGTCCAAATATAGCCTACACATATACTGTAAAAAAAAAGTTTTTTTACTTGCCCGGCTCTGTGTGGTCTCTGTGTGCTTGCCCGGCTCTAAAATGGTTCTAAATGCTGCTGTTTACTTTACAGGGTTGATTACATGTGTTTATGACTGTGATGTTGGGTTTTAATGCACATAAAATATTTTAGGACACTATTTGTTTCAGAATCTTTTTTTCTTCATTTCCCTTCTCTAAAAACTGGTGCGTCTTATGGTCCGAAAAATACGGTATATACTGGAACCCTGTGCACGAAGATTCATGCTAGAATGGGCTTTCCTTTCCCTGGCTGCCAGCACATCCTTTCTACTCTGGCCCAGCCCCTTTCTGCTCAGGTCCCAGAGCTGCCTCTTTCTGCTCAGGGAGCATCCTCTTTCTTATCTGGCCCTGCCTTCCCATGCTGCCTAGAGGCTCTGAGAGACTGGGAGTGGGGCAGAATGCCCTTGTCACTCATGCCTGTGCATGCAAATTATCTGCCATATTTGTTGGGTTAATTTGTATATCACTCCTGATTGGCTGGTGGTGTAGGGGAGGTATTGGTCAATTTACATTTTGTCTATTATTAGGTAAGGTATATATATGGATGGACTGGTTATTTAACTACCTGAAGCACAAATCTTGTGGAAAAGGGGATCTTGCAGATTATAGATACTCAGAGAGGAGATTTTTCTTTCTAATTTTACTATTCATCACTACTTGCAGAACAGTGTAAATGGAACTGGTCTTCAGCAGAAGTGGCACTGCTCATTGAGAAAGAATGAAAACAAACAACTGAACAAGACAATCACTTTGGCTTTTGGTCCCAGAGATTTAACAGTAAATTCTACCTGCTATCAGCTGAGCGTGGGAGTAAAATACTGGCCCAGGACTCAGGATTCTTGGACTTTTCCCACTTTAGCTACTATCTTATGTCAGGCTTCCCCAGAAGCAACTCCAATGCGGAGACGGCTATGTAGATTTACTGGGCAGTTTTCTCAGCAACACTTGTGAGAGGGTGAGGGACAGAGGGTTGGTTAGTCAGGAAAGATGGATTGTGATGGAACTGTAACAAAGTCCTCAGTAGATTCCAGAGGCAGCTCTGGAGCTGGGGGGTCTTTCAGAACTGTCATGAATTAAGGCCAAGGGCTACCCCCAGAGGAGGGGTCAGAGTCCTAAGAGAGGGACCCAGCTGGAACCAAACATGTAGCACTTCTCACTGGTGGGAGAGTGAGTTCCTCTGGAGGAGGGTGGAGGGGTCTGGGCAGACTATCGTAGCACCCACTGTAGCTACCAGATGAGTAGGGCCCTTCACTTCTTGGTCCTTACTGTCCCTAAATCAGACTATGCTTTCTACCAATATTTACAGACACCTACTTTGTGCCTTTTGTTTCCTTTGTGTGCAAAGCCTTCCCCTCACTCAGAGCTACTTGATGAATGAAAATGCTGATAAAAGTTCCTCTAGGACAGTGTTTCCCAACCTTCTCTCATGATGAGAATCACCTGGTGGAGTTGTTAAAACACAGATTCCTGAATCCCAACTAAGAAGTGCTAAACTAGAATTTTTGGGAACATATAGGTAAAATTGCATACCTAACTTAGTGCTCTGTATATAACATCTGTGTTAGAGCACTAGTTAAGTATACAATTTTACCTATATGTTCCCAAAAATTCTAGTTTAGCACTTCTTAGTTGGGATTCAGGAATCTGTGTTTTAACAACTCCACCAGGTGATTCTCATCATGAGAGAAGGTTGGGAAACACTGCTCTAGGAGACACTTTTAACTATAAGGCTCAAGTATACACTGTCATCCCTATTTCTGTGCCAACACAGCATTTTATGCATACCTCTCCCAGGACTTATCTCACTTATTAAAATCACTGTGGTCAGGGAACCTTATTTATATTTGTATTTTTTTCCCCATCAACAAAAAACTTCAGTGGACAAGTAATTATTTAAAATCAATTTTGTAATATAGTTATATCTTTTTTTTTGTGACTCTTTGCGTGGTTTATTCTTTCCAATCTTTCAGTTTCACTTTTTCTGAATTATATTTTATATATAACATATATTTATATTTTATCTTAATTATTTTATTTACATTTTGATATGAAATGTAATTATATTTTAAATATAATGAAATTTAATTGAAATTAGCCAGCCTGACAGTTTTTGTATTTTACTAGAGTGTAGGACATCCATACTGATGTATGTAAGTTAAAATGTACCATCTTATTTTGTGTTTTTTTTATTTGATCCATCAGATGTATGTCTGTTTTTCTCACTCCTCTTGATTCTTTTGGGTTGATATTTTTTTTTTACCATCTATTTTTCCTCTCCATTGGTTTGGAAATCATATACTTACTTTTCCCCATCCTTTTAGTGACTAACTTACAAATTACAACATTCACCCTTCAATTAGCAAAGTCTAATGTTAATCCACACTTTTACTCTCCTTCTGGAATAAATACTCTAAACTAATAAATACTCTTTTCACCCACTTAGAGTTGACAATATAGAGTTGCCAATATATAGTTAAATCTAGTTCTCTAGATTTAAAAAATCTGTAAGACACAGCTTTTAAAATCAGTGTTTATATTTAGCCAGATATTTACCATTTTTTTTTAGTTCTTTAATCCTTCCTACATCTCTGATCCTTCAGTCTAGTCTGCTAGTTGTGAATTTCTCTGTGTTCATCTGAAAATTTCTATATTTTACTTTTACGCTTGAAGGATATTTTTCTGGGGATAAAATTGTATGGTAGTTTTTATTTTGTATAAAAACATTGAAAACATATTTCCATTTTTCTCTGAACTTCATTTTTGCCTTTGAGAAATTTAACCATAGTCTTTGAAGGTAAGTCTGTTTTATTTTCCTTTAGCTGCTGTAAATATGTCTCCCCTTTAGTTTTTTGTAATTTCACAATGATGTCTTAATATATCTTTCTTTTTTCTTTATCCTGCTTGGGGTTCAGGTTTTGTTAATCTGTCCTGGAAAATTCTGTCATTCAGTCATAACATTTTCAAAATTGTCCTTGCCCCATTTCTCACTCTTGCTTTTATTTTTAAACCTACAACTAAACTAAGGTGACCAGATGTCCCACTTTTGGCGGGACAGTCCCGATTTTTAACAATTTGTCCCGTGTCCCGTGGCGTTTTAAAGAAGTCCCAATTTTTGGAAAGAATCTTTTAAATTTTTTGGACTTTTTAAAAAATGCTGTGGGACGTGGGACAAATTGTTAAAAATCGTGACTGTCCCGCCAAAAGCGGGACGTCTGGTCATCTTAAAGATACCATGCCTTTTCAATATATCCTTGTTTCTATATTTTCTATCTTTTGTCTCTTTGTGCTATATTGTAGACAGTTTATTCTGACAAATTTTCCTGTTTAATAAATTCCCTCTTTATCTATGTCTAAACTACAATTAAACTAATTCAATCAATTATTAATTCATTATTATATTTTCCTTTTCAAAAGTATCTTACTTCTTCCTCCATCCCAGTTTCTTCCTGAAATTTCAGGCTTGGCTTTTCTTTGTTCTTTGACTTGGTGGGTATACTGACTACTCTGTGTGATTTACAACAAATGCTAGGTTTCCATACTTTCTCAGTGGTAGTGTAAATTAATATATGTCTTTGAAGAAAAATTTAATAATGCTTATCAAAATTAAATATGTATATATTTTAGCTAACTAATTCCACATCTAAGTATTTTTCTGATGAATACTCTTTATATATTTGCCTAAGTGCTCAAAGATATGTATATGTGGATATTCATTGATAGAAGCATGCTTATAATAAAAAGACTGGAAATAATCTAAAGGTTAACAGGTGTTTGATTAAATTATAATGTATCATACAATAGAATGCTATGTAGTCATTAAAAAGAATGGGAAATATTTGTATGTATTGCTATGGAATAACTTGTATGACATGTATGTGTGAAAAAAAGAAGCAAGAATTGAGTGTGTATAGTATGCTACACACACACACACTCACACACATTTGCTTAGACATTTATAAAGTGTCTCTGAAAGGCTCTAATTGGAATTGCTAACAGCATTATATGTGAAGAGAAAAACTGGGTTCAGAGTACAGGAATAAGAAGAAAACTTTTCAGTGGGTACTTCTGTGTTCACTACATTTATTTTGTTACTTTATTTAACACTAAATAAATCAGAGGTCTGATGCACAAAATTCATGCACTGGGAGGAAGGGTCCCTTCAGCCCAGCCTGTACCCTTTCTAATCCGGGACATCCCTCTCACAATCTGGGACTGCTGGCTCTTAACTGCTCACCTGCCTGCTTGACTAAATGCCCCTAACTATCCCCCCACCCCACCCGCCAGCCTGATCACCCCTAACTGCTTCTGCCTGCTGACCTGATCACCCCCAACTGCATCCTGGACAATTTGCATATTCATATTATTAGTATAGATGTACATGTTTTAGCCATTACATTACAAAACAAAAAGTGTGAGGAAAATTATTAGCAGGTACACCATACATGTGATTGATGGACCTGTGCTATAATTTGGTTTCTTCTGAGAAAGTCCTCTGACTATTCTAGGACTCAGTGTCTCTCTCTGTGAAATGCTGACTAGATAATCTCTAAGGCCTTTTTCACTCTGGCATTCCCCATCCAACCTGCTAACATGTAGATACTCTGATTACAGAAATACTTCAGTTAGGCAGTACTTTTAAAGATACTTTGGCAAGCAAAAGTAGTAGTATTAGATATTTATTGGTTTCTGAGAATGCTAACCTTCTTTTTGGTGTTCCTTCAAGTAATAAAATGTGCTTTCCCTAAGGCAATACACTAAAATAATTGATTTGTTTGGAATCACAGTTTGAAACTGTGATTTTTAATATAACCTCACATTTGAAATATTTCAGGCCTGTTTTTCTTTAGGTTTGGGTAAGCTTAAGTCTCTGACAGATTGACCAAATCTTATTACCCTCTATTTACTGTACAATGAAAACTTATTTCATAAGTGTTTCCACATTTTGTGCTTACATAGGCCAAAACATTTAATTAAATAGAGTATTCATACACTATCATTTCCTGGTCAGTCATCTATATCAATGATAACAGCAGCATCCACCCATGGCTATGACTCTGAATCTTAAAAAAAAAAAGAATTATTTAAATAAACTATGCTCAGACTAATTAATGATTTTAAATCCCTTTTAATTATAAAAATAATTCAAATTAATTTTCAAAAGTTCAAACAATAGAAGAATATATAAAGAAAGATTTAAAAGTTTTCTCTTCTCTGTTCCAATCCTACTCTTCAGAGGTAAACACTGTTAGTGTGTTATGTATTTTCTTATACACACACACACACACACACACACACACAGAGTTTGTTTTTACAATAATGGGATTATACTGAACATACTGTTTACAATTTGTTTTTGTACTAGGCAACATATTGTCCTTGGTGTACATGAAGCCTTATTTTATTCTTTAAAAGGCTGTAAACTATTTGAAAACACATATATACCATGATTTATTTACATTTTTCTTAGTAATGGACATCTAGAGTTAGTTTCCATTTATATGCTGTGAGAAGCAGTGTTGCATTAAACTTAGATACTTGGCTGGAATTTTTGTAGACTATTTTTCTGGAATTGGGGTTTTGGATTACATGGTGCTTCTATGTGCCAGGTACCATTGTGAACACGTTATAAAATCAACTTTCATTCCCATAATATAATAGATACTATTACTATCTCAATTTTGCATGTGGTAAGCTGAGGCTCAGAGAAGTTAAGGATCTTGCTTAAGGTCTCACAGCTCTAAGTGGTAGAGTCAAGATTGGAACCCAGGCTCTCTGACTTCAGAGTCTGGGCTTAGCTCCTACTCCTTGCTGCCTCATAGAAGAGGTATACTCTTTGAAATGTTGACAAACACTCTCAACTTGTCCTCCAAAAAGACAGTATCTATTTATGCTTACACCAACTAAATTTTATCGTTTACTCATTTCCACATTTGCTTACCAAAGACTAAGTTCTTATTAAAAATATATATTTTTTTGCCAACATGTGGTTGGAAAAACAGTATCATATCATTGCTTTAATTTATAATTAATGTATTATTAACATTTATAATACTTAACTTTTATTAGACTTTTACTACAATAAAATACATAAAAGAATTCCTCATCATTTCCAGATTATCATCCAAGAACAGTGAAGGCCACACACAGCTTCTCCTGGAAATGCTGACAGCATGGCGTACACATGGCTTCCATGTTTGTAGTAGTTCCAAAGTTTCCTTTGAGGTTAATTTCTTTTGGATAAACTCACAGAGGACCTGGGTGAGCAGAAGGCTCTTAAAAATTATAGCCCAAACTATTGCTTGAGCAATCCAGGAACTTTTTCATAATGTGATGCTCAGATTCACATAGTTTATGAAAGGGTGTGCCCAGAACAGTTAGGAAAAGCAAAACAGCATTTTAACAGTGAGGGATTTAGCAGGAAGATCTGACCCAACAAGTAGAAACTCCTTTCAAGGTTCAATCAAGTTTATTCCCATCACATTCCTCTGGAATGCCCAAGAGGCACATGCTTTGTCAATGAAAATTATTTTCAATCTCATTGATGTTTTATTTGGCAAGAACCGTTTCTTTGAACAACTTCTTATTAATTATCTACAATTTTTCATTTCTGACAGTGTTATCACCAGCTGCATATTTAGAAAAGAGCCCAACTCCAACCTGTATTCAGTGTTAATCTGTCTGTTCCTTGAGAACGTAGGTTGAAAAAAAGAAGTCAACATATTTGCAACCAACTTTCAGATCTTCAACATCAGGCTCACAATGAGAAATGTGTACACAACAGAATTCTTCTGTAATTCCTATCTTGCATGACTAAATCGTTATGCACCACCTTACCAGTGGTATCATTTAGGTTTGTCCCTCTCTTTGTGTATTGTAATTTTCTGTTTCTGGGGATATGGGTTGCCTTGGGGCAATCCAAATATGAACAGCAACACCTAGTGTGAATGGGGTCCTGTCTTCCAGACAAATAACTCACTGTGGTTCTAAGATTGTATCTTCCCACAAGTGTTCACTCAAACTTTTGGTCAAACCACATTCTACCTGGTCGTATTAGCCATACACCCAGGACTAGATGAAGGTGCTCAGCACATATTATTTCTACCTCCTGGGGGTGGCGTGAGAGGGCAATGCTGGGCGGTACTGCCTCCTTGCTTTGAGCAGCCTGTGGGTCCCCAGAGGGCATCTCACTGAGCTTTCCTTTAAGTATTGTTTAAACACATTGCCGAAACCAGTTTGGCTCAGTGGATAGAGCGTCGGCCTGCGGACTGAAGGGTCCCAGGTTCAATTCCGATCAAGGGTATGTACCTTGGTTGCGGACACATCCCTGGTGGGGGTGTGCAGGTGGCAGCTGATCAATGTTTTTCCCTCGTCGATGTTTCTATCCTTCTCCCTTCCTCTCTGTAAAAAAACAATAAAATATATTTAAAATAAATAAATAAATATTGTTTACACACAGCCATTCTTTTCCTTTATCAAGAGCTGCCAATCCAATGGAGCTAGCTCCACCTGTCAGGTGATTCTACCCTCTCTCAACCCGGTGGCAAGCATAGGAGCCAGGCCAGTGGTGGGAGGCACGGCCACACTAGCCATGCAGTGCCATGGCTCGTAATGCGCAGTAGCATCAGCATTGTCTGGGAACTTGTTGATTATGTGAGTCCCCAGCCCCAACCTATGCCTCCTGGTGATTTGGTTGCAGGCAGGCCAAAAAGTTTGAGTCACTGTTCTAGCTTGATATGTTAGAATCTTTCACATCATTATTTTTTACTCCTCTATATTTATGTCCCTCTTTAGCCTGTCAGATGTTCTCAGTCACAGATTCACTTTCTAAATGTCTTTGAGCCCCTCTGTGGACAGTGGCTCACCCTGACCAGTGGCTCACCCTGACCAGTGGCATGCTGGCAACTACTTTACAACAGGCTGGAGAGCAAAGGACAGTTCAATGTGCAGCCAATGTTTGTGGTGTAAACGAGCCACCGTGGCCCATGTTAGCATAAGCACATGATATTACTGATCATGGAGTTAAGGAGAAATGTGCATGATTGCTTTTGAGAGCGGTGTAAGCCCGTTCCAACACCCTACCTGGAGGTGCCAATTGCCCTGTAGATATTGGTTCAGATTTAGCTTAGTGGGAATTTTGATTGAGTTTACACGCAAAATTGGAGCCATTATTTGCAGGCCATTTGTGAATTATTGAATACTTCTGATGACTAAAGTGCCTGAAATATTCAACTGATCATTTAAGATCACTGGGAATATTAAAAATCAACTTACAAAAGACATTTTGGGGATACCACACACATAATCGATTCAAACTCACCCCTATATTTTGTACATTTCCATTGCATGCCCTGTTAAAATTACTGGTTTGGTAGGTAGTAAGCCCTAATGTACTATAAACCTTGTTTTCCTCATTATTCTATTTTTATTACTTACTCTTAGAATTGTCCAAAAACTGTTGGTTAAATTAATAAATTAGTAACTGTGTTAGTTTACTAAGGCTGCCATAACCAAATACTGCAGAGTGGGTGTCTTACACAGCAGACATTTATTTTCTTATAATTCTAAAAGCAAAAAGTTCAAGGTCAAGATGCTGGCAGATTTGGTTTCTTCTGAGGCCTCTGCCTTTGACTTGACAGGACTACCTTCTCCCTGTGTCCTCCTGTGGCTGTCCTTCTGTCTGGTGTTTTTCCTTGTGTCCAAATTTTTTCTTCTTATAAGGACACTAGCTACGCTGGATTAGAGCCTATCCTAATAGCTGCATTTAACTTAATTACCTCCTTAAGTAATTAAGAGGCAGTTCTCTCCAAATATAGTTACACTCTGAGGTAGTAGGGGTTAGGACTTCAACATATAAATTTTAGAGGCAACAATTTAGTCCATAACAGTAATAATCAAAGCTTTGATATCTCAAGGTTCTAATAGTACTATAGAAAAACATAGAACATCAGTTGTAGATTTGGAATGTATCAATCATTTGCCTCAGTATTTGCCTTGATATGAGAACTCTCAATTATAAAATAGATACAATCTCATCTAAGAAATGACAAACTAATCTTATAAATGTCTCTCCCATCTCTCCCCTTGTCTTATACTGGTTATCATTGGTTTTGTACCTATTAAATGAGTTAGAAGAACAGGAGAGATGGAAATGTAATTAGCTTGCACATACAGGAAGATAAGATACTGGAACTTTATATTCATATATCTCACTGTAAAAATAAGGTGTGGTTGGGAACTTGATCCCAGCACATACTTTCACCTGAAGGAGGGCACCCCTGAGGAGGTTCAGCTGCAAAATGAAGTCTCAGCCTCTCACATTTCTGAGATTATCTTCTGGTTTGATGGCTATCAGAACATTGGGAAAGAACTTCAAAGGGTGGAAAGTCTGCAGAGGCGCTGGAGTGTCTCCTTGCTGGGGAAGGGGAGGCCATAAAGGGCTGAAACTTTCCTGGTTGAGAAATGGCTTCACTCTAGGCAGAAAGCTGGCCAACTATGAAGAGAATAACATGCCACCCAAAGTCCAGCTTCTGATTTCTCTTTTTTTACTTTTTAGTGGCATTCTGTCCTCTTATATCCTGTGGTGACAAGAGGGAATCATAACATAATGTTTTAATTTCATGCTTTGCTAGTTTAGGTGTAATTTTTTAGTTACCTTTTGTTCTCATGATCAGACTTTTTAATAATCCTCACCAGAGGATATGTTTATTTTTATTAATTTTAGAGAGAGAAGAATGGAGAGGGAGAGAAAGAAACATTTATGTGAAAGAGAAACATCCACCGGTTGCCTTTCACAGGTGCCCCCACCAGGGATTGAACCCTCAACCTGGGTATGTGCCCTGACAAGGAATCAAGCCCCATCCTTCAGTGAGTGGGGTGATATTCTAATCAACTGAGCCACACTGGCCAGAGCACTGTCAGACTTCAAAAAATTATTTAGTTTGTTGTTTTCTTTTTTTTTTTTTTTTTAAATTATTTATTGAATTTTAGAGAGAGAAAGGAAGGGGAGCAGAGAGAGAGCAATAGAAACATCTATTTGTTGTCTCACTTATTTATGCACTTATTCGTTAATTCCTCTATGTGTCCTGACCAGGGATAGAACCTGAAGCCTTGGCATAACGAGATGACGCTCTAACCAACTGAAGTACCTGGCCAGGGCTGATGTGTTGTTTTCTAAGTTGAGGTTCTCTTTTGATCAGTAAACTTCCTTTAAAAATCCACAACGTAATTCCAACATGCCTTGAGGGCATATGTTCTTGTACTATAACAGCATGACTAGGTGGTTCTTGGCCATCAGCCTGGCACGGTGAGACATGCTATTATTACACAATCACACACATCCTGCTGTATGTCTTATTACGTAATTGTTCTTCTCCTTCAGAGATGCTGCTGAAAGCAATTACGTAAGTCCTGTCCACTTCATGGGGAATGTGAAGGGTGGAAGCAAAGCAGAGCCAACTGCTTGGGCACCGAGGATGACGGTACTTCAGATGCCTCATCTCTTGAGAGGACATTGGGCTACACTCTCGGGAGATTTAGCGGGCATGTTTTGCATTTTGGCCTTCTTATCCAATAGCCTTTTCTATTTTCTTCAGCTGACAAGCAACAGCAGCAGCTTGTTTTTCGTGCATTTAGATTTATTTTTTAAGTTTTTTTCATAAAGTAAAATTGAGTGATGACATTCTCTGCTTCATGACTGCAAATGCTACTCTGTGTGTCCAGGAATATGATACATCTTAAGAGACTAAAAAAATAAAATAAAAAGGTCACTGATTCCAACAAGAAACATAGGGGAGAGGGCAAGGAGAATTTCTTAGTTATTACACAAGGCAGATCTCAAAATCAGAGCTAGCAGGGAGAGCTGGTTATACAAATGGGAATTGCCTGGGGCCAGACTGTCCTGATGACAGTTTCCTGGTGGAGGATTTGGGGTCTGGTGTGTAGTTGCACAGTGGGAAGATCCTGCACATTCTGCCAAGTAGTGGAGCTTGTCCAGTGGAGGGGACGTTTGTGGGGTTCCTCCTGAAATGCATCAGGCAGCCATATAACCACAGTCAACACTCATGTTTTGATTGAATGACTTATTCATGAGAACACAACCTGCTTTTCCTTCAATGTTATTCGAACATCTCCTCAGTTTTCAAGGGAGCTTCGAATATCACTTGGCAGTTTCTTGTCAGGTCAAATTGACAAGAATTTGGGTTGGGAAGAGCAGGCTGTCTTTCTGTGTGATAAGGAGTCTCTGACACCAGTGCCTTCTCTGGCGAATGCAGCTGAAAGCAAAGCACCACCCCGGTGCCTCTGCGGGAGGGTATCCTGAGTCATTGACAAGAGAAAGCAAAGGATGGAGCCAGCTATTGACTGTTGGGCCTTGTGATTTTGTTGTGAAACTGTGGTTGCAGGGAAATGGTTGAGCATATGATTCTTAAAAAAAATTTTTTTTTGATCATGTGGTTCTTGAGGACAATGACTATGTTATTAGTGTTGTATTGCCAGGGTCAAACTCAGACAATAAGACGTTTCAAATGTAATATTGTTCATGTCTGTTACAGTTAATTATTTTTTTAAATTATTTTTTATTGATTTGAGAGAGAGAGAGAGAGAGAGAGAGAAAGAGAAAGAGAGAGAAAGAGAGAGGCAGAGAGAGAGAGAGAGAGAGAGAGAAAGATTTGCTATTCCTGTTGAGAAATCAGCTGACAATCGTATGGGTGCTCCTTTATAGGAAACTACCTTCTTTTCTCTTGCTGCTTTTAATATTCTCTCTTTGTCTTTTGCTCTTGGAATTTTAATTATGATGTGTCTTGGTGTGGTCTTCTTTGGATTCCTTTTGTTTGGAGTTCTGTGCGCTTCCTGGACTTGTAAGTCTAATTCTTTCACCAGGTGGGGGAAGTTTTCTGTCACTATTTCTTTCAGTATGTCTCAACAGAAACCATGCAGGCCAGACAAAAATGGCAAGAAATATTTAAGTTAATGAATAGCAAGAACCTACAGCCAAAAATAATCTACCCAGCAAAGCTATCACTCAGAATCTAAGGCCAGATAAAGAGCTTCACTAATAAAAAAAGCTAAAGGAGTTCATCACCACCAAACCAGAATTATATGAATTGCTGAAGGGGGTTCTTTCAGAAGAGAAAGGAAATAAAGATAAAAACTATGAACAACAAATATGTAACTATCAACAAGTGAATCTAAAAACCAAGGGAATTAAAAAAAAAATCTTATGAACAATATTAACTGGTGAATATAACAGAATCAGAGGTATAGAAGGGGAGTGGACTGACGATTCTTGGGGAAAGGGGGAGAGGAGGGTAAAGGAAGGGACTGAACATAAACTGTGCACCTATGGATGAGGACAATGGGGGGTGGGGAAAGGGCAGAGGGTGGGGTGGGAACTTGGTGGAGGGGGAAAAATGAGGAACTTTTGTAATAATATGAACAATAAAGATTTATTTTTTAAAAAAAGATTTGCTATTCCATTTATTTATACACACATTAGTTGATTCTTGTATGTACCCTGACTGAGTAATCGAACCTGCAAATTGGCTTGTCAGAATGATGCTCCAACCAACTGAGCAGCTACCTGACCAATTATGGTAAATTTTATTTGGTAACTTGGTTAGTCCATGGTACCGGGAAATTTGGTCAGACACATCTGGCTATTGCTGCAAAGGTATTTTAAAAATGAGATTATTAACTTTTATATCAGTGGAATTTGAGTAAAGCAGATTACCCTCTGTGATGACTAATTTTATGTTTCATAAAGTAGGTGTGCCTCATCCAGTCAGTTGAAAGCCTAGAGAAAAAGACTGACCTCCCCTGGAGGAAGAGGAACTCCTATCAGTGACTGCCTTCAGACTTGAGCTGCAATATCAATTCCATGAGTCTCTAGCCTGCCGACGCTCATAGAACTTGGGCTCACCAGCCTCCACAATTATGTGCACCCAGTGCTTAGGAATGAATGAACAAATGCCTCCAGCATCTCTGCTTTATTTTGGTGCACCTTTATTTCCTTCCATTTTAGTAAAGGCGGACGGGGGGGACTACTTTGCCAAGTTAAACCTTTTATATATATACTAGTATATATTGTTATTAATTTCAGAAAGGAAGGAAAAGGAGAGACCGAAACATAACGATGAGAGAGAATCATTGATTGGCTGCCTTCTGCACACCCCCTACTAGGGATTGAGCCCACAACCTAGGCATATACCATGACTGGGAATCAAACCGTGACCTTTGGTTCATAGGTCCGCATTCAACCACTGAGCCACGCTGGCCAGGCTCTAGTTAAAACTTTGAATCTTTGCCTGAAAATCCCCAATAGAGAGTGAAAGCTCTCGTACTGACTGCCGAGGAAGCCAAGACCGGGGAAAGATGACTTGAGGTAGTGGAAGAGGAGAAGAATTCAACAACTCTCTCCCGAACCCTTGATTTTATATTTACCATTAACGTCCAATGTGAACGTCGCTGGCTTGGTTTGAGTGCCTTTGCTGGGTTCAGAGCCCCGCACCACCACGAGCAGCAGCTCACCCGCTGCAGCCTGGAGAGGCTGCAGACCACTTTTCAGCCTGATGTGATTTCTAACAGCTGAGATATTAAAACACTGAAAAACGGGGTTTATAATGGAAATGCTGACAGACTATTAACTATAGCAGCACTGCTCTAATAAATGGAATGGCCTGTCATAATCTCTAGTTCATAAATATGCAAATACAAGACTGGGGATTTGCTCCAAAGGATGTCTCTATAATTTTAACTGACCTTTACTGATACCAAATGAGCCTGTTGCTTCTGTTTTTGTCCACTGGATATAAAGTACTGGAAAGCCAGCCTCCTGTCCGCCTAACGTATATAAAGTTCAAACTGCCAGCTTCTAAACGCTGGGCTCAGATTCCATTTCTCTCCACATTCACACTCTTTATTGACATTTTCATTCCCTCCCCCACACCCCCGCATGAAAGCTGAGTGGGGGCAAAATCAAATATTGTTCGTTCCCCTTTCCCCCATGTTATTTCCACATGTCACAGTGCCTGCCTGGCCAAAATTCATGGATTGCCTCAAGGACAAACAGGCCATCTACACTGAATTATAGAAATTTGAGTTTTATCCAGTTTTCTGCTTTTTGGCCCAAATGGGCAGCAAATCCAGTGACTTCATATTTAATAACCTAGATGTCATTTGTCCTGTGTCTTTCAGCACGGAGCAAAGAGTTGGATGGCTAACAGTTTTGCATATTTCTCCCCCTAATTATTTTAAGCTATTCAGCCTGGTATCTGAACTATTGATGCAGAGCCAAATTGCCAGCAGGGGAGAGATCTGTCCAATCCAGGAGCTAAATGAGTCACTGAGAGTCAATCTGTTTTTCCCTTGCTGCTGGGGTTTCCTCGGGCCTGGCCGGCCTCTCACTGCAATCCCGCTTGGAGCTGCAGGCTGGGCCTCCTTGGCTTCAGTCACCTCCCATTTCCCGCCCGGGCCCTGCGTGCCGCACATGTTGAGGCATCCTGACCGGCTGGCCGCAGAAGTCCAGGGCCTCGTCACCCTGTCATTGAGGCCTCGCTGTGACAGAAAATGAAGACATCTTGGCCTTGTTGTAATCCATCAGGTACCAGGAACATAAAGAAAGACACAAAAACAGAATGTGTTACCTCTTGCCCATGCCAGTTCACTATTGCCCACAGCCCAGTCCACCTTCCTGACCGCCCAAACGGAGTCCCCAGAAACCGAAGGCTTCATTTGGCCATAGAGAAGTAAAGAGCAAAGGAGGAATGGAGGGATGTGTGGCTGTGCTGGGGTGATGGCCCTGGTCGTTCTGTAAGCAGTGAGGAGAAAACTCACAGTACTTGAATAACATATGAAAGATATATATATATTTTAATAGGAACATTTCATTTCTAATCATATTTGCTAAACAGAAAAATCCTTGAATTTTTTTCTGTAGGGTCAGTATTCAATGACACAGAAGTCCGCCCCTGACTTAGAACTGTGCCTCAGATGAAGATAACTGGCATTTCATGGCCCATGATTAAATTAGCTGCCTGTTCTACCCTGAACTTGGCCATCAGGACTGACATTTTTGCGCAGTGTGCATCGAGGACGGTGGGTAATCTAAACTGCTATGAGGTTTTCTTTCTTTCTTTTTTTCCTTCTCTTTGAAACTCAAATCTTGTCCGGGAACTCTGTTCTCTTCAACTGTATAGAGGCGTTCACATGGCGTTTGAGAAAGCAACCATGAAAAATTCTATTGTAATAAGTTGAACTGTCCTTGTACTCAGGAATTAGAGAACCCAGGGGTCCTGGAGACTTAAGAAAAGAGATGGGGACAGAGGGAAGAAAGGCTGATTAATTGATTTACTATAATTTTCAGATAGAACTATCGGGGGGGGAAAAAAACTCAAAAAGGGCAGAGTTGATTCTTTTTCCCAGCGAAGTCTCAGAGGAGGGAAAGCTTTGTTCCCAACGGACAGTCAATTCTCTTCCTGGAGTTGCTGCTAACCTCACCTTCTTACGTGGCCTGTTGATTTCCGGTCTCCCTTTCCCTTGCCAGCGAGATGACAAGGGCAGTGGGAGAAGAGAGTCAGATTGCTGAGACACAGAGCACTTTCTCACTGAAGCCAGGCGCCTATTAGTGATTGCTTCCCTTTTTCTCCCGCGGCCACTCTTGGGATGGGGTCCACTGCCTCACAGAGGTTTCCAGGTGGATTCTGGATTCTGAGGACCCAGGAAGTGCTGGGAAGGGCTCCCGCTTCCTTTGACAGAAGTAATTAACTAAAAGAAAAGGCCCCTTTTCCTCCCCACATTTTGAACCACAGATCCGCTAATACCAGGCACGAAACACCAGTTTTCAGATCATTAGTACAAAGCATCTTCCCCAGGAGGCAATAAAGTGTTACTTTATATAACTCAGCTACAGTTACACTGCTTTCAAAAAGCAGGAATCGCCCTGAAAAGAAATTTACATGAAAACAGTCTCATTGTTTGAGAACTTATGCAAGTGCTGCACAAAGGGTTTTGATAGTGATTTAAAAAAAAAAAAAAATTAAATCTTTATCCCAGCCTCAAAGATATCCTGAGAAACTTGGTCACCTATAAAGAATTCCAATGCACTTTAAAAAATGTGTATAATATAGAGTTGGTTGAAAACCAGGCCCCCAAGCTCCAAACTTCTTCCTAAGCTTCAAAGATTCTATAATGAATGTCCTATAGAGAGTCTAATGCTTTTCAGTTTAACACTTATGAGGATCACTCGTTACCAGTTAAGAAATTTGAAGATAACAACTGCAAAAATTGACGTAGCTCCAAATATTTTGAACAACATAAAATATTTCTCCTGTGGGTGTAGCTTTTAGGGACCCCATGGGGATACATACCCTCTCAGCGCTCAATCAGCAGAAGACGGAGCTCTGAGTGTCTCAATTCCTGTTGATTGCCTCTCAATTCCCTGGCGCTAGGAATCTGGATGTGTCCATTACCACATGTTCAAACAATGGACTGCCTATGCCTGGAATCTGATTTCCGTAGAAAGACTCCATGGGGATGGCAGAGGCAGAGGGTTCCTACCAAACGCTGTGACATTCCCTTTGATCTTCCCTTTCTTTAAATTATTTTGCATTTACTACCTAATGTCTGCCTGGCTCCGGTAGCCTCAGTTTCTTTTCTTTTTCTTTTCCTCCTAAATTTACTGTGGAGGGTGATCAAAGTATGGAGTTTCTTCTACCCCAGAGGTTGGCGTTTCTTCAGACATCAATGAACTTGGTTTTCAAGTACCAGTCTTTCAATACCAGAAATTCTTTTAATGATTCCATCAAACTATTTAGACTTTGGTCCCAGCTCTGCCATTTACTAACTTTGACACTTTGGACAAGTCATTTTAATCTTTTGAAGCTTCAGTTTCCTTATTAATAGACAGGAATCATCATCATCATCATCATCATCATCATCATCATCATCATCCTATCTCATCAGTTAAAAAAAAAACAACTGAGCAAATTGCCATTGATGTGCTCTCAACATATGTGTATGAATATATATTTATTTTTTATTCAGATACCATGGTACTCTATCTTATGTAAATTATCAAAGACACAAATGGAAAGTGAATAATGAAATTACAAAATAAACAGAACTAAATATTTTAATACTTTTTTCCCATCTTGCAGAACTCCTGGGGCATAAGATCCTGCTTTGGAGAAGCGTAATAGATGTAACATGCTTAGCACGTTGCCTGGCACAAAGCAGTACACAGTACATGGTAGGCATTATTTACTTTTATGCACAAGAAAAAGCCCAGTTGCAATGGAGAGCTTTCAGCCTCATCTTGGCTTCTTTTTTGACACAACTTGGCTGTTATATAAGTAGCAGAGAATGGATGCATTATATGTCAGGTCCTCTAACACAGAGGACTCTCACTGCACAATTCTGGTCAGCATTTTCTTCTATTATAAGAGATGCTCTACGTTCACTGTTATTTTCAACAGCACCTCCTGTTCCAAGGAAGATTGGCGACCTCTCCCCTTCGACAGGCAATGAGGAGAGCAGAGTTGTGTGCCCTGGTGTAAAGCAGGGTGACATTGCCTCCTGGAAAAATGAAAACTGTCATCAGAATCTGTTGTGCAAATGGGAAGGAGAATTGGAGAAAAATAGAAAAAGTCCCTGTCCTTTTCTTAATTTTTTTTTTTAATGGATTCACTACTGCCTTTGACATTACTTATCGTATGCAATTAGCAAGACACAGTGATTTTGGATTTTATTATTGTGCCACTGAAATACGTCTAGAAATGAGTATAAATACTCTTGGTATAGATTCTTGTAAGTTCACAGTTATTCATTTGTTATTCTTTAGCATTGTTACATACACTAAACACCCACTATATTTCAGGCACTGTGCTTGGTGCTATTTTGAGTATTAACCAGTCTTTTGAACAAAGAGAAACAAGCCAAAGAAACTGATGAAAATATGTAAACTAAAGAGCTTAAACTCCCACTCAAGAAGTTAGATTTGCTAGTGAATTTGATGTGAAGCAAGTGGTAACTGACTATACACTTTTAAATTAGTGAATGCCAACCTTTCTCTCCTTGGAAAAAAATTTTTTAACCTAAAATATAAAAACTTTACAAAATATCTAATAACAAAATATTTTTAAAAATCAAGGAATTAAAAAAAGAATATAAATTTTCACATTCATCTTGACAAAAGCACACAGTAAGTATTTTAATTCTGTTTGACCATTCTGCATTCATTGGGCTTAGAGATTTCCTTTGTGCTCAATCTTTTCTGCTGGCTTCACTCTTCTTGAGGCGTAAAAGCTTAATGTGGACAGTGGTGATGTGTGTGTGTGTGTGTGTGTGTGTGTGTGTGTGTGTGTTAGACATTTCTGGTTCTCACCAATATCTGGTTCTTCTCTTATTTTTGTGCATAGAGAAGACCATATTTCCTGACACTTAGGGGAACCTGTGACTAGTTCTAGCTAATGGATTGTAAACTGAAGCAGGATGATGTCCATTCTGGGTCAAGACATAGCAGGATGCAGATCAGATATTTCTTGTCTCCTCTTCCTTCTGCTGTAGAGACATAACTAAAGAATATAAGCTCCTTCAACTGGAGTCTCTGAGTAAGCATATGAAGAGAGTATCTCATTAAGCTATGATGAACATGTACAGAAGCAAAACCTTGGTATTGATAATCCACTGGCATTTCAGGGGTAACTTGTTACCTCAGCATAACCCATTCTATCCTATAAGTTACAGAGTTTTCATGATTTGGTTTTCCTGGAACAGGAGGAAGGAATACCTAGCTCTATCTCCAATGATGCTCTGCTCTGAGAAATTGTGAGCAAAGTACCAAAATTTGAAGTCATCAGGAGATAAAGTGAGAACAACTTAAGAAAACATTAAGGAAAAGGACTAAAAAGTCTGGATAAAAATAATGTTTCCTGGCAATGTTTGCATCATCAGATATCAGAGATTCTTTAAAGTAGCTTTATCTACAAAATTTGAAATGTGATAAGATTTTTCCTTTATTAAAAAAATTGGGAAGAGAGTCCATTCAGGCTTTCAAAAATGAGAAATAAAGGATGAGTTTTCAATATGAGGTTTCTAGAAACTTACAATATGAATTTTCACCAAGAGAATCTTTATTAATGATGGCCACCTGGGTCTCAGAGAAAGAGGTCTAGAAGAGTGAACTGCAATGGAAGCTAACAGAACTGGTCACAAGAAAATCCAAAGGATAAAGGTCCTGGTGTGACATTTTTCTTCATAGAGATAATATGCATTACACTAAGTGAAATAATCATCTTAAACTAAGAGACCTCATGGAACAAGCCCCCTATGAGTAGAAACTATAATAAATGCCCCGAGTTTGAAAGACAGCCACATTTCAAGGCCCCCTAAAGGCCTGGGAGCAATGGGAGCATGGGAGGAGCTAAGGCTGACTTGTTGATCTGTGAGGCTCTTTTCAATGTACTTTTAAAGGCTCTTCCTCCCTAATCTTAAACACTTGACCTTTCAGTCTGATATTCTTCAGTAGTATTAGATTAGCTGATTAGTTATTAAATATACTGTCTCCAGTAAATAGGTAATTGTGTAATGCAATGGCCTTCAGCTTCTCTAGGACATGTTTCCATGGCATTTGGAGTTAGAACACTGAGACCATTTGTAGTGGGAATTTTAACCCTTTCTGCGGGTACAAGAATGGACCGATTTCTCCCTGGACATCACATTCAAGTTGAATAAATGAAAGGCAGTCAAATGTAGAGTAGCTTGTTTTTGAGAGCTATCGAATTCAAAGATCACATTTATGCCCTCATAACAATAATGAAAAATAGATAAATCAACATTTCCCCTGGGATGAGCTATGTGTGACAAATACAATGTAGGCACTCACTAAGCTTTGGGTTGGGTGCTGGAGAACTTTATAGTGCTTTCTGCACCCAAAAGCACACACGTGAAGAAGTTTTAAATGTCTCTCATGGTTTTGGCCAAATTTTGCCTAGTATGAAGTGGTGAGGAAGGAGAGAGAAGCTAGAATAGAGGGAAGGACAAAACATAGCATGTTTTGGTCCTTAATACATGCCAAGCTCGGTGCCAGGCATTTTTCAAAAACATTCTTACGTAAACATCTCCTACATAGAGATAAAGTTTGTATTATTGTTTCTCATTTTGCATTTTAGGAACCTGAAGTTCAGAAAAGTTAATCTACCCTAAGATCAGGCAGCCAGGGTAGTTGAATTGGGACTTGAACTTGAATCTGTTTGATTTTAACAGCCTTGCTCTTTCCTATATTTCACACTGTCTTCCAGTTTTTAAATGCCTGCTTATGGGTAGATGTGGAGTTACTCATGTTATGAAATGGGGGAAGATGGTTAGAGAAATCTAGGTATCAATTATCCATTTTTTTAATTGAGTGCCTACAGTTTTTCTGACTGCTCACTGTGAAGAATACAAAAGGAGTGTTAAGACACAGTTATAGGACCTTAAATCAGAGGCTGAAATGTATTTGAGAAGGCAAAGAAACACATATAAGACAATTCCTAATTTGGGTTCTATGAATGGTAAGTGTAAAAGTTCTAGATAGGTATGCTTAGGAGATGGTACTAGAACTTGAGGAAATATTTTGTAATGTAGCCAAAATTTAGATAGAAAGGGCACTTCAAGCAGAGGTATTTTGACAGACTACAAGTGCATCAGATTTCTACCCTGGTTGACTTGACCTTCTTCCCCTGCATCAATGAGGGGATTGGGTCAGGGACCAAGACACACACACACACACACACACACGCACGCACGCACGCACGCACACACATACACACTGGATGTTCTTACATCACCATAGGATTCTGTGCACTCAACACACAGCCAAAAACAATGTTTAGTGTTCTTATAATAGCACACCACACCTTCTTACAGACAAGAAGTACTAACCACACACTGCTCGACTCTCCCAACATCATGAGCCAAGACCAAACCATGACTGAGAACTCCAGACATCGGTTATTTCTCCTGGTCATTAAGGGAATCCTTCTCTTTTCTTTCTTTTTTTTAAAAAAATATATATTTTATTGATTTTTTTACAGAGAGGAAGAGAGAGGGACAGAGAGTTAGAAACATCAATGAGAGAGAATCATCGATCAGCTGCCTCCTGCACTGGGGATGTGCCCGCAACCAAGGTACATGCCCTTGACTGGAATTGAACCTGGGACCTTTCAGTCTGCAGGCTGACTCTCTATCCACTGAGCCAAACCGGTTTCAGCTTCTTTTCTTTTTAATTGAGAAATAATTGACATCTAACATATTAGTTTCAGGTTTAAAACACCATGTTTCTCATTTGAATATATTGTGAAATGATCACCACAACAAGTCTAGTCAGCATCTGTCATCATACTTACAAAGAAAAAATTCTCTTCTTGTTATAAAACTTTTAAGATTCAATCTTTTAGCAACCTTTAAATATACAATATAGTATTGTTAGAGTCACCATGCTGACCATGACATCCCCCAAGGCAGTCCTTTTTTGGATTTGAGACAAGCCCATAAAACCTCCCCACCGCACCCCGAGCAACTGGGTGGACAGAGCGCTCTGTATTTCATAGATGCTGCTTGCAGATATTGCAGCAAGTTTCCAAAAATAAAAGCACAAACAGTTCTCCTCACATTTATTTGTTGTGATAGCTGCAGGACCAGGAAGAAATACACACCATCCTGGGGGGATGGAATGAACAAGGACCGGGTTTTGCCCATTTTTGAACAACCACGGAGCACAGTTAGCTCAGAACCCTACGGAGTCTACTTGGCATGTTTACAGAGCTCAGACTCACCCCGGTGCCTCAGGATGGTTTAAGGTTTGGGGAACAGGTTCCCCTACTGACAAATAGCATAATTAGGCATAATGTCTTAAGCGAACGTATTAGCTGGGGCCTTTAACAGTGTGCAAGCCTCGGCTTCCGCAATAACAACCTAATCTTGTGTGGGAGCCGTCCCGGGCTGCACTTGAACGGAGGCCCTGTTCGTCCACCCGCAGATAAAGCTCTGAATGGTTTTATTTATATCATCCTTGTTAGTCATGCAGTCTGTGTGCAAACACAACAACATTATTCTTATCTCCTCGGAAAGTTTAATTCGTTAGCAATTAAAAGAGTGCAGAAAAAGAAACAGGCGCTGGAGAGAGATGCGTCCAGGAAAAGCCAAGTTGGACAGAGAGATTTGTGGGGGCAGCTCGCCCCGCAACTGCACCGTGACGTCTGTCCAATTGTTTTTAATAAATAGTTTACCCGTGTAAGGATGATCCCCATGTAATTAAAGAAGATAACGTCGCCAGCAATCTCTTCAAAATACCCTGTTGAAACCCGTTGTCCTCAGGCTCTTGCCAGAGCCCAGTCCTGCCCCCTGCGCCCTGTCTGGTTTGCATGGTGGGGAGGCTGCCTCTGGGCCAGGTCCGTGCTGCTGCGGAGTGCTCAGCTCAGGCCCGAAGTAGCTGTTCCTCTCAGCTGCCCAGGCCTCCGCGATGAGTGAGTTCTATTTAGAACAGGGATGAGCCTGACCACAGTTCTTTGTCATCGTAAAGACAGGGAACTTAAGAACTGCACCGCCCGCTGCTCTACCAAAAAGCCAAGCTCAATGCCAGGTGGTAGTACTGGGGGAAACTGTGGGAGTGGGGTGAACAGGGAAGGGCTCTATGGGAACTCTGTACTTCCTGCTCAATGTTTCTGTGAGCCTAGAACAGCTTTAAAAACTACAGTGTGGCTATGAAAGACAAAAAGTCTTGCTCAGCCATGGTTCTAGGGCGTGAGGGGCCGAGGGGCCCTTGAGCAGGAGGTCTTCCAGGGATTTGGAGGGATACACCCAGGACAGGGAATTAGAAATGAAAATGTTCCCTTCTCTGAGTTTAAGCAGCCACCATCATTAGGGTGGAAGGTGGGACTTGGACCAGCTGAGAGGGGCCTCTGGGTTCAGTGCCACTTGAGCTTTGCCCAACCTTGTAGCCCACAGGACAGGCCCTTGTCTGTTTGGCATTGCATGGGTAGGCTTGTTACTTGATTGTTTTACTTGCCAATGCTTAGCTTTACATAGGTCAGCCTCAGTGCCTGAGAAAGGGTTTGTATTGAGAGTCATAAACAGTTTAACAAATAGGTAAGCTCTAAGATGAATAAGGTCAATACAGCTGTAGTACGTTTTAGGGCGAGAGAGGACTTCGGTCATCCTCTGGTGCAAACCTTGTCTGCTCCTAGGTGGGCTAGGAAGGGTTAAATAATAAACCTCCCTAGCCAGGCGGGTAGTGGAAGTTTTAATCCCAGCTGCTGCCCCCGGGGATGAGAGGAAGAGATATTTGATAGTCCAAAGCAGAAAGTAAATATAGAGTAAATTACTTCCATGTAATTGGGGAGATTATTTCAAGTAGATTGCAATTTGGAAATGGATTGCTTCTTTTCAAAACCTAGGGTGACTTGTTCATCTCCCCTCCTGGCTTCAAGGTGTCACTGAGGGAAGGAGCAATTTCTGGCTTTCAAGGGCAGCTGGAGCACGTCTATTCTGTAAAGTCAAAGCTAAACATCTCTGATACTTGCATTACTCAGACCTGTGCAGTAGTTAATAGGAACAGAAACAGAGACAGAAATGTGGCCAATAGAAACACACCACCTTGAGCCCTTGTAGACAGACAACAAAAAAATTCTTGGCAATTAGTATAATCGCTCCCATTCAAGGAAATGGTCAATTTGGCTTGAAATGGTGTGGGAAAGCATGGGAGAGAATCTGTGGGAGACACCTTAAATAATTATTATATATATATATTTTTTAAAAAATGTATAATGAGCCAATTGTCCTAGTAATTTCCGTTCTTTGGTCCTACTACTTTCTTTCTTTCTTTCTTTCTTTCTTTCTTTCTTTCTTTCTTTCTTTCTTCTTTTATTTTTTTAAATTTTTTATTGATTATGGTATCACATAATTGTCCTCATCTCCCCAACCCCACCCCAAACCCCTCCCCACATATCCCCTCACCCTCCCTCCCCTTCCCATTGTCCATGGCCACTGGCCAGGCTCATATGCATGCACACAAGTCCTTTGGTTGTTCTCTTCCCCTTTACCCCCACCCTCCCCTACTTTCCCTCTGAGTTTTGAAAGTCTGTTTGCTGCTTCTCTTTCTCTGGGTATGTTTTTGTTCATCAGTCTATGTTGTTCATCATTTCCTCTAGATGTGTGAGATCATGTGATCTAAGAAATATCCTTGTAAGAACCTAAACTGAGACAAGCCATAATGGTTATGCTGAGAGGCAAATGAATCAGTCTGTAGTGAGTTCCTTTCTGGGCCAACAGTTCTTTTGAGTCCCAATTTCAATGTCAAATAGTTCCTTATGTGTACATGTCAGCCATGATATTTCATATCTGGTTGGTGGACAAATGGTGGTGGTGCAGGTCCGACCATCTCTGGTTTGGTCCTGGGCATCCTTCAGCAACACGCAGCTGCCGTCTGCTGGTATGGCGGGGTGTCGTCAGCATCTTCCATCTCTGAATTGTTTCTCTTCTGTTTTCATGGCTGGAGCACTTCTGTCTATTCCTCTCTGTTACAGGATTCCAAATGGTCTGGGAGTTGTTTTCTGAAAATATACAAACATATTCTAGACCAAAAGTTAATAAAGGGATATTTTCTATAAATTTGACTTGGGATCCTTTTTCGTTTCATTTTTTGTTTTTTGTTTTTTCCCCCCAAATGATTTCTTCTGGCTTGTTTTGAGGCCATGTGTGTATTTTCATGGGTATCTTTCTGTTAGCGTTTCGAATGAAGGTTAATTTTCTAAAGTACAAATTTTTTTAGATGTAAATTATTGGCAGGATATTTTTCCTTACATGATATTCTTCCACTATCACCCCCTTTTTAAAAATTTAAATAATAGGAGACTTTTAGACATTTTATAATGTAGTCTTGATAGCTTTTACATTTTAATTATTTGTGCTAAACTATGACTGCTTTAGGCTCATAACATGTTATGTAATTTTACGATGAGACGCTCTGCCAATAAGAATTTTTATTAACACTTTAGTAACAGCTTTTTGTACAGTACAATCAGTTTTTCTAGAATATTCATTTATTTCCATTAGCCACATTAATTTCCTCTGAGAAATTGGCTACTATTCAACTGTCAAACTCAACACTCCAGCAACAATCTTATTTACCATGTGTGTATTAGTGGAATTGATCATTTGCCTTCTTGAGAAGGGCCTGAGCATTTCTGCTACTAGGCTGGACTTGGATATTAAAAACCCACTTGCCCACACCATGGGTACCAGACCTCTCAAACAAGTCTTGTTGTAGTGAGAGGGCAGCTGCTGTCAGCCAAGTCTCTGTCTGTTACCTGGGTCCCAATTTGAGCTGTGCATGGGAAGCTAAGCAGCCATGGGGGCAGGAGACCTCCCTAGTGCTTTCTTCAAACCAGTATGAATATGCGCCAGTCTTGTGTCTTTGAATGACTTGTCTCCCCTTCTTAGGTGCGTGGCTCTAGAACCAGAGAAGCCTCCTTGAGATTCATGGCTGTCCCCACCTCTCACCTCTCTGACTTTGGGCAAATTGCCTAGCCTCTCTCAGCCTTTATGTTCTTACTTGTGAAATGGAGATTAAGCATAGTATTTGCCTCACAGGCAAAATGTTGAGAGAACTAAATGAGAAAATGCATGTGAAACACTTGGCACTTTCTTTTTATGATTATGATGATAATCACACATAATAAATTATTTCTCACATGACATGCCTGCTCCCATTCTATTTTTTCTCACATGACATGCCTGCTCCCATTCTATTTTTCTCTAAGCAGTACAGTGCGTAGCATTCAGAATTGAACAAAAATGCTCCAGATATAGACAGTAAATTCTCCTTCTTTCTAGTTTCTATACATCTATTGATGCAACCACTTAGAGTGTTATACTTTTCTGTTTATGTTTTACCATTTTTTGAGGGAAAGAAATGGTTATCCAATCAAACTGCACAGTCAAATCTTTCCTCCTCCATTGTACTATAGTGCAGAACCTTACACTTAGGTAATCATTTTAATGTCAGCTTTTCTTTCAAGTCTATGCAATACATTAATTCAAGAAACTTTAAAAATATATTTGTCATGGGCCAGGCACAGTGCCAGTTATTTGCCACGTTTTGAGATTTGATTACTTCATTGAAGTTTTGATAGAACACAATTCTTACGTCTTCATCCAAATTGTGTAACATGTTGGATAATACAGGGCTAAGGGCACAGGCCTGAAGAATATATTTAGAAAATTTTCTTAGGGTTTACTAGCACCCATGGAGCATTGTAGTTTAGTTATTTTGAATTCATCTGGTAGGGGTCTTCAAACTATGGCCCGCGGGCCACATGCGGCCCGCAGAGGAGTCTGATCCGGCCCGCCAGGTTTTTTGGGCAGTGAGCGCAGCTGAGGTGTTACAGTAGGAATTAGTAGTTCATATAGTCCGGCCCTCCAGCTCTCTGAGGGACCGTGATCTGGCCCCCACTTTAAAAAGTTTGAGGACCCCTGGTAGAGTATCATTTGGTAAAAGTTATTTTTGAACTCGATCATCAGGAAATTTTGAGATCTTCTCAAGATTCTTGTTCAAGTCAAGATTCACTAGCTCTGTCTAGTCATCTAATTAAATATTCCCACCAAAATAAGATTAATTTGAAGTGATTTCTTTTTTTCAGCAAAATCAGGCTGGCTTGTTTTCCAAAGAGCTCAGATGGCAAATTTTCCTAAGTCATTCTAGACTTCTCAAGAATTTAAATAAAAACAGGACGTAGTACTCACCACTTGTAGCATAGGGAGGATATCAGTGAGAAGATTGGGAAGCTTAGCTAGGTTAGAAACGTCTACCATAGGGCACTGCCCTTGCCTTTACTGTGGATTTTACTTAGTTTTTTTTTTTAATAGGTATTTTTCCTCTCTTGGGCTTCTTGTGGTCAGGGGCATGTTTTTACTTATTTCTTGTAATTACTATCCCAGTGCATGACTCATCATAGGTGATTGTTATTTGGTTTTAATTTTATTTTTTATGTACACTGAGTGGCCAGATTATTATGATCTCTGAACGCATAATAATCTGGCCACTCAGTGTATATCCTATATAATAAAAGGCTAATATGCAAATTGTCCCCTCAACCAGGCAGGCTGGCCAATGACCCATGTCCACCTGGCCAGGCTGGCTGAACCCCACCCATGCAAGAATTCATGCACCAGGATATATATATATATATATATATATATATATATATATATATATATAGTGGCCAGATTATTATGTGTTCAGAGATCATAACAATCTGGCTACTCAGTGTATTTTTCATTAATACTCACTTGAGGATATTTTTTTTCCAATTGATTTTTAGAGAGAGTGGAAGAGAAGGTGGGAGAGGGAGAAAGAGAAAAATCAATGTGAGAAAGACACATTGATTCATTCCCTCTCACATGTGCCCTGACTAGGCCCAAGATTACCCTGTAACCCAGGTACGTGCCCTTTACCAGAAATTGAATCCACCACCCTTTGGTGTATGGGCCAAAGCTCTAACCCCTGGGCAACACAGGCAAGGACATTAATTGGTTTTTAAATTGCTATACTCAAGGTAAACTTAATGCCTGAACTATTAAGATTAGGGAGAAAGAACACTATCCTCTTTTAGTCTAGGATATGACAAATGAAAATGTTCTTAGTTCTTAGGGCATCCCTAGAAACTTAAAGAGAGGCTTAGGAGAGATACTGATTAGCAACAGTCTAATGAATGAGAAGCAGTGAAATGTATCTCTCAAAATATTGTGAAACTGGTGATTTTTCTTTTTCCTTGATCATTACTAGGATTTTGAAATTGTAGGGGAAAAATGCATGTTAAAAAAAAATCATTGTCCAGCCATAGCCTGTTTGGCTCAGTGGATAGAGTGTTGGCCTGCAGATTGAAAGGTCCTTTGATTTCGGTCAGCTGGCATGTACCTCAGTTGCAGGCTCCTCCCCAGCCCAGACCCTGGTTGGGACATGTGCAGTAGGCAACCAGTCGATGCGTTTCTTTCACATCAGCATTTCTATCTGTCTTTTCACTCTCTCCATCTTTCCTCTCTCACATGGATATTTCTCTCTTCCACTCTCTCTTAAAAAATCAATGGAAAAATATCCTTCAGTAAGAATTAAACAAACAAAAACTTAAAAAAATATAATTGTCCCATTCTGACCTTTGCAAAGAATTTCCCTTCCTTAAATTTGTTCAGGGTAAGGACTTCTTCTATGGACTTTTTGAAGGTAAGTATTATTTCTTCATATTTGTGTCTTTAGTATTTAGCAAAATGCTTAGCAGACAGGAAGAACTAAATAAATGTTGGATGAACAAATAATATTTGTGGAAGTACTTTGTAGACTGTGAAACTTTGCACAAATGGAAAGGTGATGAAGATTATGGGGCTCAGAAACTGAAGTAGAACACTTGTCTTAATGTACTATGCACACACATTTTCCCTTTGAATAGTGGCTGCACATTTTTTTTTTTAATGAGAAAGATATTGGGACTCTGGGTACTTTTTAAAATTTAAGTCAAAATGTATTTGCCCACTTTTTATTACTGGTTGCTCCATTTGCTCTATGGCTTTTGACAAACATATATTTGTATACTTAATATTATTGTTCTTAATTACCCTGTAACCTTTCCATATTACCCATCTTTAGTCTGCCGTGCAGTCTTGACTTAAGACTTTCCAACTGTGAGACTGTCAGCCTTTCAAGGATGCATTTAAAAGATCAGTTTCTCTGAAGGATCTTGAGCCAAAAGTCAAATGGCATGATGTAAACCAATAGTTTTTCAATGAAGAAATGAAAAGCCTCAATAATGACAAATAAGGAATCTAACCTATTGACACCAATTTGGTTACACTGCATTGATTCCTATAAAACCATTATAAAAGAGAATGTTCCACATACTCTAGTGATCAGGTTATAAGTACCCTTCTTAGTAAAGAGAGAACTTCTTAGTGTAGTTCACAAGAGCTGCCTTCCAGCGTCCTTCCCTGATATTTGTTGTCCCTCACCGATTCAAGTATTTTTCTGGATTGGGGTGAGTCAGGCTGTGAGTGGAGAGCCAACAGATTGTCTGTGGCCATGGGTGCACAATTGACTGGGTGTGACCCAGAGATGCAGCAGGTGAGTCCAGCAACTCAAGGGCAGGTGATAATAACCTGAAAATAAAACCGGTCCTGCTTCTTACTCGGTGACAGTGCATAAAAAGAGATCAGAATTTCAAAATTCCCACATATGTTTCAGTTTTGTTCTCAGGACTTCAGGGTCTTTAGAGATATATTTCAGATTTGGGTTTTGGCTTTTTCACTTGTTCCCGTGTAAACAGGAAGAAGCGATGGTAGGTTGAATGAGGTGGGTGAGAAGCCTCATGGGCCCTCCCTTGCATCTGAGCTGAAATGTGCCAGGAGAAGACCACTGATAAACAAGGCAATTCTACATGTGCCAGCTTCACACAGCTCAGCGGGGACTTCACACTATCACACTGCCTTGCTCTCATCCTTCTGGGCAGTTGGCAAACTCCAAATTCCTAGACAGAGGGGTTTACAGAGGCAATCTAGAAATGGGGGAGGACCAGGGGCCTTGTCTTAAAACTGATTTGCCTAGAAAGCACCTTTTAACTTAGCTTGAATACTTATTTTGGAGGTGGGTGGATAGAGATAACAGACAGGGATGACCCCAAGTCACCCCTGGATGCTGCCCAGGGAACTCAGGCTAGGTAAACCCTGCAAAGCCTCGCAGTGCTGTAGGAAGCATGAGATGCTTCTTCTAAGAGTTTGGGAAGAATCTCAAGGCTATTTACCCTTCTGTGGGGTGGACTTTCCTCACTTTCTCACATTCTTCAGCTTCTGGTTTTCATTTCTGTCTCCTTGCCATCTTTTGGAATATGAATATCTTTCCTATTTTTCCCCTGTTGTGACTAGGACATCATCTTTCCAAATGAGTTGGATTGTCAAAGAGTGCCCCTTACAGCTTTTCACGTCCCTTCTTCTAAGGAGATCGCTTGCATTTATAATATACAGTATTGGCAGTTGCCGTGGGTCAGGAGAACATGCTACTAAGGATATAATAAAGTAATGTGCTATAACTCACGGTTAAACTGAATTAAATTTGTAGTTAAATTCAGTTAAATTACACAAATTCATCAAATTTCACAACTTGATGTCAAGAGAGATAATATTATTCCTATTTTACAGGTGAGGAAATTGAGGCTCAGAGAAGACAAGGTCATACTTTAGGTCACCTGACTAGTATACAGAAGCATTGGACCTGGAGTCGGGTCTTCCAGCAACAGGCTCCTTGATGCTGACACATGTCACCAGCTGGCCTCTGGAGTGGCTTTTGTGCACATGCCTTGTAAGTCGATGCTTAGAGCAGATTTGTGTGTTAAGTCACCTGGATTGTGACCTTTGTGATTCCTTTGGCAAAACCTCTATTTAAACTGTCACAGACATCTAGTTGAATGATAATTTTCTCCTGGGAAAGATACTTTTGAGTTAGTTTAGCTTGCTCTTACCTGCCAGAGTTACCCTACCCTCAACACCCTCACTTCATAATGGCTCCTCTTTGTTTGCTATTGTGTTACTCCAGGGAGGATATGAGTTCCAAAAAAAAAATAAAAAAAAATCATTGTTGTCATATCTGGTTATGCTACATTTATAGACACATGCTTTTCAGATTGTCTGCTGCTTTATTATGGTCATCTTAATTTAATCCCTGTGAGTTTATGTTCCTTCATTAAAATAATCAAATCGAAAACAGAAGAGAGACCAGGGAGGTCCATGTTAGACTTCCCTGAAGGCAGGCCCAATGGCCACCCAGCCAGCCTCCATTGAGCCCTTTTTGCGAGTAGGGACACATGGTCAGGGGATGAGGCCCTTATAACCTAGATCCCTATTATGTCACATAATTCTGCCTTTGTGTAGGGCTGAAACTTTCAACCTTTGATCCCACCTTCCCCCCCCCCTTTTTTTTTAATCTCTTAAGCAACACAGATCTCTTATCCTTTGTCTTCATGTAACAGTTCTTCAAAGACATAAGCCAGTCACCATGCAGTTATAGAGCTTAGAATTGTTATGGCTTGAATTCTATCCCCCTCCAATTCATGTGTTTAGAGTCTAACCCCTCATTACTTTAGAATGTGACTGCGCTCGGAGATAGAATCTTGAGAGAGGTAATAAATTAAAATGGGAATATTAAGTTAGGCTGATTCCAATATAGCTGCTGTCCTTATAAGAAGAGGAAATTAGGACCCGAAGACGCACAGAGGGAAGATCACGCGAAGACCTGGGCAGAAGATGGCCATTTAGAAGCCGACGAGCGAGGCCTGCCTACATCTTACTTGGACTTCTAGTTTCCAAGACTGTGAGGGGGAAAAAAAGTCTGTTGTTTAAGCCACCCCTTCTGCAGTGCTTGGTGACAGCAGCCTGAGTAGACTCATTTCAGAGTCAAATGTGTGAGGGGCAGGAGCCAAGGAGATAGGTGAGATCACTTAGGCAACTATGCAGGGGGAGAGGGCAGGAGAACCAGAGTGAAGGCCGTTTCGGAGTCCACACAGAGAGATGGGCCGGGGGCCATCCTGAGAGAAGAGTAGGAGAGGGCAGAATAAAAGAAGGCAAGGGAAGGAAGAGCTCTGTGCTCCTTTTATTTTGGGTTCTAAATTCCTTAATCTTGTGTGCATTTTTGTCACACTTGTTTCAGCATTTTAGTTCTCTCTCCTTTCCTTGGCCCCATGTACCAAATTAAGAAGGTATGGGTTTTAAATCTGAAAATTGGTCATCCCAACATTCAAAGGTAGCGTTAAACTGTTTATGCTTGTGCCGCTGAATTGGGGCTCAATCTTAGAGTTTACTTGGGGAATTTTTCAAGGCACACATTTCGTTGACACAGATGATGAAATTTCAATTTCAGTATAGATTTGTGGTGGAGTACGAAAACATATTTTGAAAACGAATAGGCAAGCAAGCAAATAAACAAACAAAACTCCATGTTACTTCCCAGGTGTTTCTGATGTGTACATTGATTGAGATACACTAATTCAGATGAAAATAAAAATAATTTTTTTTGCTACATGACCAGAAATGATGCTGGACAATTATAGATTTCAAACTTCCTGGAAAATGAAAAATTTCCCCTTTTTGGGGGGAGGAGGGTGTGTGTCTTCTGAATCCAGTAAATACAGCCAAAGTGTCCTATTATTATTACCCTATTGTTTTTTAATAATAGTATTGAAAATGTCAGCCTTTCAGGATGTTTATGCTACTTCTCCAAGCAATGGCTTCCCCTGGCCAGCAGGCATGGTTCTTTCCCCGTATTTCAGGATCTCAGTCTAAAACGAGCTATGAAAGCTTACAACAGTCAATCATATTGACCATCACATTATTCTTTGTGACTTGGGAGAATACTCCTGTTTTCTCAAATGCTCTATCTGCTGAGAATTAGGAACCATTTCTATGTAATAAAGAGCTATCGCTCACTGGGAAGTATACTCTTCCTTCTTGTGGAAGAAAACTTACGACATTGAACTTGATACAAGCCATCATTTTCACAAGCTCAAATAAAACAAGTCATCTTGTTTTCCCCTCCCACCTCTACAGGTTCAAGTGTGTGGAGGAGGCCAAAATGGAAAGAAGGCATTGTAGATTTCAGGCTGAAACATATCAGGGCTAACCAGAGTAACCAAATTATTTATGAAGAAAATGAATTGTGAAAATTTAACTTAGATGTTGTAAAGAAACTATCATATCCTTTATTCATCCCAGAAATATTTTTAAACACTGCTCTATTCTTTTTTTGGGGGTGGGATGGGGATGGGATGGGAGGGCTGTTCTCTGGGGGACTGGAAGGCAACAGGATCTTGAGAATAACCGGGACAGCCAAAATCTGTTAATTTAGTTCAGGTATTCAGGTATTAGGCTAACTAGAAGCAATTTAGATTCTGAGTAGGTAGGTAGGTAGAGATATGCACTCTGCTAAAAACCCACAGTGGGAAGGTGTGTGGGGTTTTGGGGGAGTGTCCCATCCTGAAATTTACCAGGTCTGCCTGAAGGTACTGACTGACTTGACTGGCTTATCTACTTTACAGATGCTGCCAATACTTTCCCCTGCCCCAAATTATATTTTATTTGGGCTTTTGACATTCCACCTCTAAAATTCATTCCTTTGACTTCTTTGTCCTTCTTTAAAATTGAAATTCTCTTGGTTTGGGCAAAATGCAAGCCTAATTCACCCAGGCAAATATACTAAGGTAGTTATTGGCGTTGTTTTCCAAGGGCTAAAAGGACTGGCGGAGCTGGAAGAACCTTGAAGTTGCCCAGTGAAATGAAGAGGAGGTTGCCAAGAAGCCAGAGAAAAGCACAGAGAGAGCAGGGGAGGGCCACCAGGCACACAATTTGCCCAGGAGGGAGTTGTGAATGGGCTGCCTCTCCTCATGCAGTCCAGCTTCAGAACAAATACCGCATGTTTGAGAGTAGCTTTAATCTATCGCACTGTTTCAATAGTTGCGCTAGTCAAGATTTTTAGAGCCAGAGTAGAGAAGGGTGATGAGCTTTGCAACTCTAGTGTGAGTTGTAAATCATGACATTTATTTGGGCTAGGTCATTTATGTTTGAGGAGCACTTTTAAAAACTCAAAGGAAGAAGGCAGAAAATGGTGTCTGTCTTTTATACCATTTCCCCTTTTTTGAGGTAAGTCAGAGAGCTTGAGTTATAGAGCATTAAAAGATCATTTTGTTCCAGTGTTCAGTTTTCTCCCTTTCACTTAGAAAAAACCTTTTAAGGCCAGAGACCATTTAAAGTGGCCCTGGCTCCTCCATGTTTCACTCACTGCCCCCCTTGTTTTGGCTGGACCTGCATTTCCGTGCACTGAGTCCCAGGAGGGAAATGATTCTAACTATGTGAGCAAACTGCCTGGCTGTTCTGAATAAGCGGGGATCTCTGCTTTGGTACAAGAAAGTAATGCCATTTTTTAGGTCAATATTCAAATGTCCTGGTGAGCATGTTAAGTTCACGAGGGGGTAAGGGGGAAGTAACTACTGCACTTGGTGGGGAGTTTGGGCTGCCACTTGCAACTCGCCTTTATAATGTGGCCCTGACTAACTGAAGCCATGCGGGTGGAGTCCTGGTTTGTGAAGAGGACACAGAGTCCGAGGCCGTGCTCCCATGTCTTCCACATGCTGCTTCGGAGGACACACAGAAGAGTTTGGTGGCCCAATCAGCCAGTTATTGGTTCCCCGAGGAACTTTGGTTTGTGACACCTGACTTGACTCTGTGAGTGAGTGGGAGGCTGTTTTCCCTGAATGTTTTTGCATCTTAGCTTTCATGTCCGTACAGGAACATGCGGCCCACAGATTTCTGTTATCTAATCAGGTGCATCAGTCCGTGGTGGAGATGGGAGGGGAGGAACGCCCCTCTGACTCAGGTTTTGCACAAACAAAACTCTGCCTTGTTAGTAGAGGCTGCTCACATCAGACTGCCCGAACCCCCCCACCCCCCCTAATCTGTGGGGCGGTGCAAATGGGTGGGTTTTATGGCAAGATAAGCAACCGGAGGGCTCCACTCTGGTATGCTAATAAAATTAAAATGTCAATATTTACACATGACCTTCAAGGCTCTGACACTCTTGCTTTCTTAGGATTCAGTACAGACTGCGTTTTCTGTAGTCCGTTACCAACAGCTTGGAAATTCAGTTCGAGGACATAACCCAAATGTTCTCCAAATGTTGCTTCCAAATGGGCATCTTGAAAAGTGCTGATTTAAGGCGTGCAAGCTTCCTGCACCCGGAGAGGGCTGTCGCTCTGCTCACCCAGCTCCAGGGGAACCCCCAAACATGAGAGCCACCGACGGTAAAGGCGGTGCCGGGCGCGGGCTCTAATTTGCTGTGAACCAGAGCACGAGGGCCTGTGCGCAGGCTTCTGGAAGCCTCACTGTTGTACACTGCACATTCGGCCCCGCTGGTGTGCTGACACAAACAAATAAACGCGATCATAACGGTTGAAATGTAGTTAGAAACACAATTGAGAACATCTGTATTGTAAGCAGAAATAAATTAGAAATACCGAAGTGTTTTGTAGCTGTGAAAATGAAGGACTAAAAAAAATAACCCACAGTACCTGGATTAAGCGGTTATAAATAATGTATAAAGCAAAAATCTCATTACCCCCTGTGTAAACTCCCCCCCAATGAAATATATTTTATGAATGTAGTAACACTGTAATAACCAAAGCATTTGTTTTTCCCCCACAAACTTCCCATTTCACAACCACGAGATGGCTTGAATTTACAAGTTCAGGACCAACCAACCCCGAGTTTACTGGTTTTGGTCTCTTCCTGGCGACCTTCAGCACCCACCGGGACTCAGCGCAGTTCCGCAGTCCACTATTTATCACAGGGCCGCTTAGCACACGTGAAGGCTTCCCCCAAATACAGCCACATAAAAGCAAACAGAGGCCCAGCAAATCCCCGCAGCCCTGGAGGAAAAGGCCTGGAAATGCTCGCACTGCGGACGCCACAGGCCTGATGGATGGGAGCAGCGCCCCTTGCGTGGGTCAGCAACACCTGGTGTGGCTTCTGGAGTCCAGGCTGCGTCACAGGATCGATCATGTTCCTGGTGTTGATATAAGTGAAGTGACAGCTGCCAGATTTAGTGAGCTTTGTCCACCTGAGTTGTGGGTCTGTGACAGGAGTGGCTTGAACTTTCTCCTGGGCACCATCCTCAGCATAGACAGGAACCAGAAGGGACAGGACTCTCTGGACCACCGCTCACTCCCACAGCCCTTCCCTGTTGCCTTTTTTGGCTCTTTTTTTTTCTTTTTTTTTTCCAACCCTATAAACCCAGAGCCAGTATTTGGAACATCATGGAACCCAGCAGCATTCTGAAAGGTCGAGTATGGTTCTAGGGTCCTGTTATTTATGAAACCCAGTTCTCCTGGGTCATGCAAGGTGAAAACCTTATCTTTAATGCTAGAAGCACAGTGCATGAAATTTGTTTGTGTGTGCAGGGTGTGTTCCTCAGCTCAGCCTGCACCCTCTCCAATATGGGACCCCTCCAGGGATGTCTGACTGCCTGTTTAGGCCCGATCCCACCATGGGCAATAGGACCTCCCTCTCACAACCCAGGGTTGTTGGCTCCCAACCGCTCACCTGCCTGCCTGCCTGATTGCCCCTAACCTCTTCTGCCTACCAGCCTGTTTACCCTATAAACATTCCCTTGCCAGCCTGATCCATACCTAACTGCTCCCCTGCTGGCCTCATTGCCCCTAACTACCCTCCCTTGCTGGCCTGGTCGCTCCCAACTTCCCTCCCTTGTCAGCCTGGTCATCCCTAACTGCCCTCCCTTGCCAGCCTGATTGCCCCTAACTGTCCTCCCCTGCAGGCCTGGCCACCCCCAACTGCCCTCCCCTGCAGGCCTGGTCACCCCCAACTTCTCTCCCCTTCAGGCCTGGTCCCTACTAATTGCCCTCCCCTGCAGGCCTGGTTGCCCCTCCACCCCCCGCCCCAACTGCCCTCCCTTGCTGGCCATCTGTGGCAGCCATCATATTTCCACATGGGGGCAGCCATCTTTGTCACATGGGGGTGGCCATCTTGTGTGTTGTAGTGATGGTCAATTTGCATATTACCTCTTTATTAGATAGGATATACCAAAGCAAGAAGTAAAACAGTAAAAAAACAACAACAAAAAAATTCAAGTACACACACACACACACACACACACACACACTATAATAAAAGCCTAATATGCAATTCAACTGAACAGCAGAATGACTGGTCACTATACACACAATGACTACCAGGGGGCAGATGCTCAACACAGGAACTGCCCCCAGCCCACAGGCCCCAACTGGCAGTGGCAGTGGGGGGTGGGACTGGCGAGTGGGCAGTGCCAGGCCAGCCAAGGTGGGTGCCAGTGGACCTCTCCCCCCGCCATCGTACCGCTGATCATCCCATATATCAGCCCTGATTGCTGGCCAGGCCTAGGGACCCTACCTGTACACAGATTTTGTGCATTGGGCCTCTATTATATAATAGGAGCCACTCTAAACCTAATTCTCTCCTACCTCAAATACCTAATGATTCCTTTTGAGCTTTTAATTAACAAATTAACCTACATTCTATCTGGTGCTCCTAATGTCCCTGGATTGGTTCCCAAGTGAACCTCAGATATCCATACAGAGAGCTGTTCGAGCCCTAGCCCTGTGCCTGAGCAGGTGCTTGCTCTTATTTGTGTGACTCATGACCCTGTTCTATTCCCTCCTAGATAAAGTAGCTAAGCAGAATGACCCCTCAGTACAAAGCTAAAGTAGCTAAGCAGAAGGACCCCTCAGTACAAAGTCACACATGGACTTATTTTTGGACTCCTAGTCAGAAACTCTTAATTTCTCTTCATGTTGGAACATAGTTGCGGCACAGTGGCAGGAGATTATTGGATTACGACTCAGAAGGTTGCTCTCAAGTCCTATATCTCCTCTCACTACCTGAGAGATTTAGGATCTGTCCATCTCTGAGCTTCAGTTAGCTAGAAAGTGGGGATAATATTACCTCATATTCCTCCTTCGTGGGACCTAAGTAAGGTAATGCGCAGAAAGGGGCTTCATACAGTTTGACGTGCTAATGAATGGTACAGTGTTATCATTCATCTTGGTCCATTCAGGCTGCTATAAAAAAATACCACAAACTTGGTAGCTTATAAGCAACAAAAAGTTGTTCCTTACAGTCCTGGAGGTTGGAAGTCTGAGATCTGGGTGCTAGTGTGGTTGGGTGGAGGCTGTCCCAAAGAACTCCTCACCTCTGGCCGGGTCCTCACCTGGCAGAAGGGAGGGAAGGAGCTCTCCGGAGCCTCTTTCCTTAGGGCACTAATCCCATTCATAAGGCTCCTGCCTTTATGACTTAATCACCTCCTGAGGCCCATCTCCATCACTTGACAGGTTAGGATTTTAATATATAAATCGTGGGAGGACACAAAACATTCAGACCAATGCACGATTAGTAAAAGGAAATACCCATCCTACTGATGTTACAATATGCTTTGATGGTCAAATTAAATAAAATACCTGAAGAGGGCTCCAAAAAGTGTAAAGAGCTAAGCAGTGCAAAGTGTGAGTGGGCCAGCTGGATTACCCGTGGTCCCCAGATCCACGTGCACAGAGAAGCTCAGTCTGCTAGACCAAAACAAGGGAGCAGTGGCTGAAGAGCTTAGATTAGGTGCTATCTTTTTCACAATTTTTAAATTGTGAGCACCTCAATTAATTGTTTTTTGTTTTTGTTTTTGTTTTTGTTTTTTTTAGATCTTTCTCATTTCTTTGACTTCTAATATGAAGAAACAATAGTCACTGCCTCCTGTGAGTGTTGGAAAAGCACAATTGAAATAGATTCCAAAGGTAGTTATTAAGGACAAAGTTATGTGAAGGACATAAATTGTGTGTGAACTCCTTCAGCAATAAATAGGCACATCTCTACATACCCCTAGGATCTCAAGCTGATAATGTAACAAGAACCTATTGAATTAGGACAAGGTGATGGTTCTGCTCGTGTGACAATCTAGGTCTCAGAGCCTGGTATGCGGGCAGAGGGTGTATGGAGCAGATTGCATTTTCAGGAGAAAGGTTAAGCTTGAATGTTTTGGACAGGAGGTGGTTAGGTTAGATGGCTTTTTTTTTTTTTTTTTTTTTTTTTTTTTTTTTTTTTTTAAGTCCTTGAATTTACCTGATGAGTTTTGTGTCCTTGTGATGGTTGTCACCCATTCCAGGTTATGAATAAATTTGGCAACATAAAAGAGGTCATTTAAAAATTTCTCCCTCAGATGCTTCATTTTCTCCAGTTCCCCTTCCTGCTCTCTTCTCCTCCTCACTAATTTGGCCACCTGCCCTTCTGATCTCTGTGAGTGGTTCGTGGTTTTAGAAATGTTTTGAAACTTTTAAAGGAGAGTTGTGGAAAGGCAGAAATTTCCAGAAAACCCTTAATAGGAGTTAGGAGATCTGTTTAGTTGGTCAGTTAATTAATTAATTAGTGGCATTAAAACAACATTTTGAACTAATTTTAGACTTACAAAATGTTGCAAAAATACCATAAAGTGTTCCTGTATAGTCCTCACTGTTTCCACTTACATTAACATCTCTCATCACCATATTATAATGATTAAGAACAGGAAATGAATGTTAGTACAGTGTTATTAACTAAACTGCAGACTTATTAGAAATTCATTAATTTTTCTGCAAATATCATTTTCTAATTCGAGGTTCCTTTCCAGGACCTTGCATTGCTTTTCATCCTCAATTTGTGACAATTCCTTTTTTCTTGTCCTTCATGGTAATTGCATTAAGCTTATAAATTAATCTAGGGAAAACCAACATTCTTACAATATTATATTCTATCCAAGGTTACAGGATGCCTGTCCATTTGTTCAGCCCTTGTTAGTGCCCTTCAAGAGTGTTTAACATTTTTCTTTGTGCAGGTTTGTATACTTCTTGTTAAATTTACTTATAAGTATTTACTATATTTAAAAGAAATCCTCATTGATACATTTTTATTGATTTTTGAAGAGAGGGGAAGGGAGAAGAAGAGAAAGAGAAATATCCATCAATGGCCTATCATATGTGCCCCCACCGGGGATCACACCCACAACCCAGGTATGTGCCCTGACTGAGAACTGAACCTGCAACCTTTTGGCATATGGGATGATGCTCCAACCGAGTCACCCAGCCATGGCAGTAGTTACTACATTTTGATGCTGTGGTAAATGGGGTTTTCTATATCATTATGTTTACAGCTTATTATTTATTTGTATGAAGGCTAATAATTTTTATGTTAAGTTTGCATACTGCTACTTTAATAAATTCCTTTTATTATTTGAGTTAGTTTTGTTATTGATTTTCTTGGTTTTCCACATATATTATCATATCACTTGCAAATATAGTTTTCATTCTTCTTTAATCATTCTTACCCCTCAAATTGATTTCTCCTTTCTAATTGCTTTGGCTAATATCTCTAAGAATAGCAGAGATTGTGAACGCTTGTGTCTTGTTCCTGAACTTACTGGAAACAACTCTAGCATTTCTCCATTAAATAAAATTCTGGCTTTAGATTAATCATCATGTTAAGAAAATATACTTCAATTCCTATATACTAGAGTCATTTTACCAAGAATGTGTGCTAAATTTTCTCAAATGTTTTAGTTCCAACATTTATACTTTGTCACAATACAGAACAGATATATGGCAGTCTTTCCATCCCATTTTTGTTTTAGTATTATATGGACATTTATATATTTTTAAAATCTTCATACTAATTTTTATTAAATTTTTTCCAGTCATGATTTGGTTGGATAAAGCTATTGCTTAATAGATTCTGCAAGAACAGTTTATGGATACAAAATTATCTAAGTTGTTATATATTAAAAATTGTTATTTCTTATATCAAATTGTTAATTGATATGATCAAGGATAATTTGACTATAAAATCTTATATTCACAATTTCTTTTATTGAACTTTAATAAAGTGTTACTACATTGTTGCCTTCTTTGTATGTTGGCTTTAAACACTGATGCTAATTGAATTCTTTTGCCATTATTAATTCTGCAAAAAACAAATTACAAAAATCATTTGTTCTTTTTGCCTGGAGGTTGTGAGGATTTTATATTGTTTTTGAAATCTTATATTATAGTTTCACTAAGATATGTCTCAGCTTTGATCATTTTGAGTTAAATTTCCTAAGTGCCTTGTAAGCTTTTCAAAGCTTTTTTTTTAAAAAAAATATTTTTATTGAAGGGAAAGGAGAGGGATAGAAACATCAATGATGAGAGAGAATCATTGATCGGCTGCCTCCTGCATGCCACCCACTGGGGATCGAACTAACATCCTGGACATGTGCCCTTGACTGAAATCAAACCTGGGACCCCTCAGTCCTCAGGCCAATGCTCTACCCATTAAACAAAACTAGCCAGGGCCAAAACTTTTTTCATGTTTGGAAAAATTTAGATTAGAATTTTAAAGAGGAGTTGTGTTTGACTTGTTTTCTTTTTCTTCCTTTAAGGACTCCAATATTACAAATATTATCCCTTCCATCCTATCCGCTATTTCCACTATTTCTCTCTGATCTACTTTATGTCTTATTTTGTGTCATTTTCATTCTCTTGGTTGTTTTCTTGCCTTTCTTCAATGTTCCTTATAAAATTTTTATTTGAGTTTGTTTCTTCTTAGGCACTTTGTAATTTAGTCTCTATTTCTGAGATAATGTCAACTGTTTTTCCATTTCTTTCCTGAGTTCAATCAACTATTCTTTCATTTCTCCTTTTTTTTCTTCTTTTTTTGTTCATTTGTGTTCTCAGTATTTGAATTAATTTGAAGTGTTTTTTTCATATCCTCAAATGCTTATTAGAATAAATTTAATTCATCATGGGGTATAAGTTTCCATCTGTTTAATGGTTTTTTGGGAGGGGGTGTTTCCTCAGTTGATTTGTATGAAAATTTGTTCTGCAATAGTTATTTTTTTATTTCATTATCCAGCTTTTTATTTTTGTGACGTTGGAATGTTTTACATAGTTCCTAGTTAAATGGAACCATTAGTCTAGTAAAATTCAGGTATTTTATCAGGTTTTTGTTTGTTTTGGTGGTGAGCTCATCAACTTTGTTGATTTATTTTTTCTTTTAGGACCCTACATTTTTCTTCCTTTCTGCTTCATTACCTAATTGCTAAAGGACACTTTTCCCTTTCTTTCTTTCTTTCTTTTTTTTTTTTTTAATCTCTCTCAGAAGTTATGTGTTTGAAAGGTTGTCCCTTTAAATAACAGTTGTTCATTTCAATTTTGTCTATGTTTTAAAATTGTGTTTGGCCCCTTAAGTAGCTCTCTGCTCTTTAAAAGGCATATGCTTCACAATCCCTTCCCTGAACTCCTACTCTATTCAATCTTTCTGTTGTCCTCTCCAAGTTTCCCTGAGGACTATTTGCCTGCGCCTGTCCTCTGTAGTCTGAGCAGTTTTTATTGGCCTGCCTTTCCTTGTAGCAAAGCTTTGTGGCAGGGCAAGAGAGGGACAGAAAGGCATGGGATTTGTTTCTCTTTCTCTTTTTACTCACAATGTTTTTTAGCTGTGATGGCTCCCATATTTAAAATTTGAACCGAGACTGTTTTTTTTAAAGCTTTAGATCCATATAGCCAATTATAATCATACAACCTCACACTCACCAAGACCAAAGCTCAACAATTTCCTTCCCTACAAGTTTGATCTTCCTCTCTCTGCAGACATTCTATTTCTTGCTAAAAAGTAGCATTCCTCACTTGGAAACTCAAGGCAGAAATTTCAGAGTCATCTTGAGTCATCTATCTTCCTTGCCAACACATCTAATTGGTACTTAATAAACAGCAATTGGATGAGTGTCCTCACAATTTCTGGAAGAAGATGAAAAAGACGTAACACTTCTGTCTTTTGACGACACATGGCATAAGGCTCAGTAGTGTGTTCTTTGCTATTTAGGTGTCGATCTTGCTAGTGGTAGCAATAACAGCATAGAACATTTCTAATTTAATGAGGTGACTGTAGGAATGATAAACTTTTTATTTAAGTCCAAGATTTTGGAGGCAGGAATGATGTTTTATTTATTTAATAATATTTTTTACAATATCTGGCAGGAAGTTTAATAAAGGTCATTAGGGATATTTTAATTAAATGACTGATAAAATGAGTGTATGACTATGATATCATTTGTATAATATCACACATTTACTAATGCAAAGAAAAAATGGTCCTAAAGACTCAAAATTTTATATGCATTAGACATGTCAGAAGAAGGAATGACATGAATGTTAGGAACCCCGACAAACTGAGGACTCTAATGGAGGGCTCTTTCCCATTTTTCAGGTGTGCTATGATCTCTGTTCACATTTGGAGAAGCTGATGGACACTGTTGAGAATAATGCTTTAAAATGCATAACATAAAAAAACAACAACCCCAGAATCACAAAGGAAACCAATTACATAGTATAATTATCAAAGTATTAAAAAATACAAATGTGTAATATAATTACACACACACACACACACACACACACACACACACACACACACACACTGGAGGCCCAGTGCATGAAATTCGTGCACAGGGGAGGATCCCTCAGCTCGGCCTGCATCCACTCACAATCCAGGACCCCTTGAGGGATGTTTGATTGCCAGTTTAGGTCAGGCCTAATTAGATCGGACATCCCCCTCACAATCCAGGACTGCTGGCTCCTAACCGCTGGCCTTCCTGCCTGCCTGATCATCCCTAACCTGCCTGCCTGCCTGATTGCCCCTAACCACTCTGCCTGCCTGCCTGCCTGATCACACCTAACTACTTGCCTGCATTCCTGATAGCCCCTAACTGCCTCTGCCTGCTTGCCTGATCGCCCCTAACCACTTGTCTGCCTGCCTGATCTCCCCTTACTGCCTCTGCCTCGGCCCCCATCGCGGCAGCTTCATCCAGAAAAATGTCCTGAATGATGCCCAGCTGTTGGGTCTAATTAGCATATTATACTTTTATTTTATTTATATATATATAAATATTTATATATATTTCTTTATCAATGCATTAAAGAACAAGATCTAGCAGCCAGAATAATAATCACCATATTTTCAACTAGTGACAAATAGGAGCAATTTTTCAAGTTATCTACAACCACTGTAATGTGACATGAAAACCTCTGTGATTTGTCTTAGTGATGCAGTTAAGGCACTACTGATCCCACAGTATTTTCTTGCCTATTTTATAATTGAATAAAATGATAAATTTCATGTAGACATTAGTAAAAATAAAATTGTATTTCCTCCCCATCCAAGTTCATGGCCATCTGAATTCTACACACATGCTTATATGCATGAATTCCAGGTTAACAACCCCTTAGAAGGTGCAGCTGTTACTGAACACCATCTGAGGATAGCCCTGAGGAGCTGGAAGCCTAGTGGCTTATAGGTCCTCAGTGACTTATGACCTAACCCTCTATGAAATTATGGGTCCATCATCTTATATTTGCTTTATAAGAGTTACCTTTATGGGAGAAAAATTGGAATGTGACAGCTGAGTTGTCCCTTGGCAGACAGAAAAATCCCATTTTGCCCAAGACAAAATGGACTTAGATTTTGCAAAGTTACAGATAATATCCAAAAGCCATTCTCTCTAAACACCAGTATTAAGGAGCTCTCAGAGGCTGGGCTGTGACAGAGGAGGGTGTGGAAGGTGATGGAAGAGGGCTGGAACCTGGAAAACACATTCTACAACCTGTAGATAATAAATGAAAAGGGTAGGAACTTCCCACCGGCTGATAGAAAGAAAATGTCACAAACAAGAAAACAATAAAGCTGAGTTTGAGTCCTTGGTGCCTTCCCTTCATGATTAATGATTGGTCTCAAATAGGATGGGTGAGGGAAAGTGAGGTTCCCCTTGAAGTAGCTTTAAAAATGCCACAGCTTAAAAAAAATTATTGTAACATCAATTTAAGGGGAAAAATGTAAAGGTCAAGAAAGATTTGGGTGTTTTTAAATGCTGTCTTGAAGAAACTCTCATAAAGGTTAAGATGTCATGTAGTTTCAGAGTTATGGGCATAGGAGGGGGGCTCTGGACAAAAGCAGCGTTCCCGGGGGGCCCTTGGTAACTGTGACCCATGCCAACAGTGTGTCACTGTGTCAGTGGGGAGACCAGACACTGCTCTCTCAGAGCCTTTAAAGGCATGGGAACACGCCACTTCCAGAGCTCTGTTCTGACTACACACAGGCTTTAGAATCATCTGCCCCTCACTACCTCCCCCTCCCCATACTCCTAAACAGCAGCACTTAAACCCCCCCAGGTAAGGGATTGTGAGCTCCTGCTGTCTCTCTTGCCTTCTCTCACTGTGCCTTGAATTACCCAGTCTTTCAGCTGTAAGCTTTCACAGAGAGAGCCTCCCCTGGTGTTTAGATGTGTGTGCGGTGAAAGAATCTCCTGATGTCCACATACAAAGTGTTCTGTGGAATGGCAGAAGTTTCCGTGACTGCACACCTAAGTGGGTCTGGGAATAGGAGGTATCCATACAGCCTCAGGTGTTCCAGTCACAAGTTAACAGACCCCTAAGGGATGTCTCCTGGTCATGACAATCCTCCCCTTGGGGATGCAGAGTAGTGTGCCTACACACTAGTGCATCTGAGCAAGACTACACCTCAGGGACGAGGGGTACCACCAGGTCTTTGGAGTGTTTCTCAATAATTCCCCATGAATAGGGAACCTAAGTTACCTGGAAGTTACCCAATTGCACTTTTTGTTTTGTTTTTTGTTGCTAATTCACTCAAGAATATTTTTTCCATTGATTTTTAGAGAGAGTGGAAGGGAGGGGCTGGGATAGAGGAGAAGAGAGAGAGAGAGAGAGAGAGAGAGAGAGAGAGAGAGAGAGAGAGAGAGAGAGAGAGAGAGAGAAGTTTTGGTTGGCTCCTGCATGCTCCCCTACTGGGTCAGGGGGATGCAACTGATGACCCTTTTGTAGGTATGTGGGAAAACACCCTAACCACTGAGCCACCAGCCAGGGTTCCAACTGCACCTTTTAATGTGGTCTGTGGAGCAGCAGCTTTGGCATCACCCGGAATCTGTTAGAAACAGAATCTCAGGCCTCACCCCAGGTCTACATAACCAGAATCTGCATGTTAACAAGATGCCCCAGGGAGCCGGGACCGGTTTGGCTCAATGGATAGAGCATCAGCTTGGGGACTGAAGCGTCCCGGGTTCGATTCCGGTCAAGGGCATGTACCTTGGTTGCGGGCATATCCCCAATAGGGGGTGTGCAAGAGGCAGCTGATCGATGACTCTCTCTCATCGATGTTTCTAGCTCTCTATCTCTCTCCCTTTCTCTCTGTATAAAAATCAATAAAAATATATTTTTTTTAAAAAAAGATGCCCCAGGGAAATGTAAGCCCATTAAAGTCTAAGAAGCACTGCTTGCTCAAGACATACCTTCTGCAGGAGTGAGTGCATGCACACTGTGGCACGTATAGTCACCTCGCCCGCTGGAATGAAAAGAGCAGGCCATAGCACACAGAAGAAAAGGATGGGCACTGCCTTAGTAGAGCGTTCCCACCTGTCATGCCTCCACCCATGGAAGGAAACAAGAGCACTTGCTGTGGGAAGTTTTCACTGTGCACCCACTGTGGGTGGTTACTTAGCCAGCTTTACCTGGATGATGTGGGCCCTTGAAGAGCAAGCCAATCATTTGACCCGTCACACCACCTTTCCCCAAAGGGCTTTGTGACGTTAATTGATCTTGTATGGCAGGGTGGACTTTCAAGTAGGGAGCTAGATTTTTGCAAAAACAATTTGCGGGGCATCAGAAAGCAACTACTAAAATGCACTCTGAGCCAGGACCGGTTTGGCTCAGTGGGTAGAGCCTCAGCCTGCGGACTGAAAGGTCCGGGGTTCGATTTTGGGCAAGGGCATGTCCCTTGGTTGCGGGCACATCCCCAGTAGGGGATGTGCAAGAGGCAGCTGATCGATGATTCTCTCTCGTCAATGTTTCTAACTCTCTATCCCTCTCTCTTCCTCTCCGTGAAAAATCAATAAAATATATTTTTAAAAAAATGCACTCTAAGTGTCATTTAACTTGTCTGGAATCTGCCATCAAGAAACCAAGCCTTTGAGTTAACTTAGAGTTTTTGTCAAGTACATAAGCCTTGCTGTTGCTGCTCAGGGCACTATCCCTGGCACACTTTTCCATTCTTCTTCTCATCTATCCCAAACTCTCTTCCAAAGATAGCTTGATTGCCATAACCCTTCCTACTTATTACTGCTTTTGTTTCTGATTGTATGAATTTTATATATTCCATTCATTGAACACTGAAAATATACTCTTTGGCTATTGCACATAACCTGTCTTTCCAACTAGATTTTTAAACCCAAGGGCAAAGATATATCCTATTTCTTGAATTAAAGCCCCAGCCCAGGGCACTATATACAGGAGTGGTCTCATAAACTTACATTTAAAGCATCATCACCATTCTTAATGGTCCTTGGTGTCAGTGCTTTCCAGGTGCTGGGCATGTCACGCATGTCAGCTCACGTGATCTTCACAATTTCCCCAGGTGGTTCCTGTGACCCCTGATCCAGGAGGAGGCTACCGAGACTCAGAGACCACAGGGGATTCTGCAAAGTCACGAGGCTGGTGCAGGGCCAGGCCAGCTTTGAACTCAGATTTACCTGAATGTGAGTCCCCTCTTCATTAACACTGCTGTGGGAATGAGTTTTCCTTCTGCTGCCTGCTGTGTGCAACTCCAACAAGGGCTCCGGGAAGAAAGACAGCTTGCGAGAGAGATGGAACAGTAGGTCCCTACCAGCAGTCATCCCGGGTATGATAGTGGGAAGTTGTTTCTTTCCCCACATCCCCGCTTCTCAAGCTGTACCATGAGGGTGTTTATGCCTAGCGCACTGGGCAGCTGAGAAGTTCACACTCCAGTGGGGTTGAAGTAATATCAAAAATGGAAAAGGCCTTGAGTATGAGAGCCATGCTCAGGGGCGGCCTGCAGGAGTCGGGGTTCTTCCACACTCCCAGGGAAGGGGACTCTGTTACAGCCACCCCCGTTGCAGGAACTTGCTTTTTCTCTTGCTCCTAGTTTCTGATATCTTCAAGGAGTGTCAGCAGATCTCCAGGGCCACCCTCACACCATGAATGAGCTGGCAAAGGTCTTCCTTCCACCTTTTGACATTAGAAAGAGCAGCTCTAGTCTTTACACTCAGGATGTGAAAGCCAGAAATTGCTCATTTATGAACCTGCTCACAAGGAAACAATTCATGCTGAAGGGGCCTGGGTTACTTCTCTGACATTCACCACAAAAACCTTTACTTTTTAAGACATCCACAAAACAAAACAAACAAAACAAAAATCCCACCAATACCCTGGATTCAGAAAGAATGTGTTTCTTCCCAATTAATAGTCAATGAGGGATTTTAATTTGTGAACACAATTACCATGATTACTCTGACCTATGGAGTCACTGCATTTTACTACTCTCCTGTGGAACTGGATTTCCGTATTTAGGAAGGAGAGCAAATGACATCAGGAATCTTATGTAGTTACATGATTTTCTTTCCTAAATATGTAGTGATTTTCTAAGAACTCTTTCTGACTAAATGATTCAATCCAATATTAAATGTCTCACTAATATATACTTTACCAGCCCAATCAAAACTTTAAGTAAGAGGAAACACAATGCTTACTCAGAGCTGCTCCAACTGCACCTGAATGTGTGCATCCTCTTTGAGCTGGCCATAATGAGGGAGACTTGGGTTTGAAATAGTTCTCAACATTGGACAATTTATTTGGGTTAAGGTATTATCTCTAGAAGGAACCTATTAAAAATACAAGTTACTTGAGCTAAGTAACACAGTTCCCACAATAACCATTATTCTAGCTGCATGAATTACTTTATCAGATTAATTAGCTGTCATCCATCAGACAATATGGCTCTGAGGAAATAAGGCATATTTTAATGGAGATCATTGTCTGAGATATGAATCAGTTCTATGAGGGACAGACCTGCTTAGGGGCTCTATACTAGGGATCTGGAAGGCCAGAGGACAGAGAAAGACACCGAATAAGAGGGGGAGGATAAGGAAGAGAAGTAAATCAAACTTCTGTCTCCTTCACCCTTTTGTCTCTAATCACCACAGGCTTTTTTCTGTTTAAATGTTTTTTAATATAAAGTGACTGTATGATCTCTACTGGCCCAGATCTCCAAAGTATCTGTCCTACTTGTATCAAAATTATAAGCGAAACGATAGCCCTGTCCATCCCTCTGGCAATGTTCACCTATATCTGGCTCTCTTTTTTGTCCAGGGCCTGCAGCTCAAAAGCATTTCCCAGCTCTGTGTGTTTAGATGACCTAATGTGACTGAGAACTAAACACAAGATTGTGGTGTCCATAAAATATTTCACATGGACTTCTAATCATTCTCTGTTCCAAAGGGGTGGCCAGAAACCAACTGCTGGAAGACCAAGAGAGATGAGAGAAGCCCCTTAACAGTAGATTCCTGGATCCCTGAGTTACCACTTGGAGGAGAGAGGTTCTTGTTAGACTATTGCACTCATCTTGGACTTGTCATCAGTGATAAAACAAACTTGATTTTGCTAAGACATTGAGATTAGGGTGTCTTTTATTATGTCCCAGAGTATTATTTACCCTGACTGCTAAAACTTACCATCTATATTGGTATTTATTATTACTAGATGGCAGTATACTTAAATCTCCTGAACAAAATGGAACATCAAGATGATTTTTAAAAAGGATAGTATATATTAGCAGCTCTAGTTAGCTAGGGACTTTCCATCCGGTACTTCGAGTGCTTTGAATTCTTATTTAATCCTTACAACAATCTTTTGAGGTAGATTTATTATCTCCATTTTAAAGATGGGGGAAATGGACTTAGAAAGATTATTAAACCACTTGCTCTAGGTCATAGTGCTAATGAACGGCTGCATTGCGATGGTGAGCTGAGACAGTCAGTGCTTAGCATCAAGCTCTTTGCGGATGTGTGATTCTCAGAGTTGCTCTGGGAAAACGGATCAGACCATGGAATGACACGGCAAGGTCACATTGTGAGCTGAGAAAAAGTCTTGGCCTTTAAGAGGAAAAGAATTATCATATCTCCCTGCCCACAAAATAGTTGAGAGAACATTTCCTTTATCTCCATTCCACACCTGAAAAATCTTGAATTGATTTTCTGTGATTTCCCTTTTCTGCCCTCCATTGAAAGCCTTGATTATGCCCCAGTTAAATGCATAGAGAACATTCTTGATGGTGAGTTATAAATTCTGCAGATGAGGAGGTTCTAACTAGATTTCAACCGTGGGATATTTATCCCTCCATTGATCCATGCGTGAAACTCCCCTCAAGGGGGAGTTTTTCTTAGAGGAAAGAGCATGCTGTTTTAACAGAGGCAAGCCAGGGGAAAAGGTGGACACAATGGTGGAAATATGCCTCCTGAAGGGTTGGGAAACAAAGAATGAAACTAACTAGAGGTAGTTATTGGCTGTTCTCGTGGCTGAAAAATGTCAAAGTTCAAGTTTTATTTTTGAAGCAGAGCTGGCCGAGTTTTGCCTGCCGACCCCTGTAGTGATTGCTGGCATTTGAAAGAATGCTTATGGAAGGAGCTTCAGCAAGGTATGATGCACCACACGTGGAAGATATTCTGCTTGCATCCTCTATTGAGAGGAAACTTACTCGCATGTGGTACTGTGGTAGGCGGTCCCCTAGAAGCTCACAGCCTGATAAGATGAAAAAGAAGAATATGGTGGTCTAGAACAGGGTATGGAGGCAGAACTATTGCCCCCACAGTAGTTCGGACAAGTTTTTAATCTTTCCAAGCTTCAGATTCCTCCTTTGTAAATGAAGAAATGCGTTATCCCTCTCATTGTGTTTTGAGAATGACACAGGATAATACATATAAGCTCTCATGAATTGTCACTTGGTGTGAGGATTATGATGATAATATTGACTCAGACACAAAAAGACAGAAAAGAGACAAACTGGTCTATAGTGAGGGCATCTTTACTTATCTGAATTTATTATATGAGTGAGCATCCGTTTCATAAATTGGAAGGATAAAAACAAAATCAGGCTAGAGTCCTAGAGAGATTTAGCCAGGCGATGAATCAGACAGCGGGTGTATACGCTTCCCTGCAGGAGTTGGGGCAGACTCGTGGGCCAGTAAAAGAAAATCACAAGTGAGTCCAGTAATTTTTGCATGACACTTACTGTAGCTTGAGAACTGGTCCAGGTCCCAGCAAGCACCAGCTCATCAGAAAGGGAATAACTTCTCCAAAACACAGCTGGAGGCAAAAAGTGGGCTTGTAGGGGAAGATAAGGCTCAGTGTTGGCAGAGAGAGAGATGGACAACTCTGAGAAGAGTCTTGTAAGATTAGTTGAGGGTGTAGGGAGGGTTGGACCACCATGCAGGCCAATCCTTCATGTTCTGGTCATTTAATGTCCATCTTATTATAGGGATCCGTCCTACTTATTAGAATTCAGAAACAAAATTTCCATGTTGTTTATTCTGGAATTTGCCTTATCTTTTCAATATTCTACAAATTTCCCACCAGCTTACTGAAGACTATCACTTCTCTACGGAACGGAATGCTGGGTTCTGATACTAAAAGTAAGATGTTTGTTTTTGAAGCGACGTAGATTCAAATAGCAGTAACAATTCTTTGTGGAAAATAAAAGCATCTTTATATTTGTTTGAGTAAACAGAAAAATAGCACCGTTGAAATGATTTGCCACCTGCCAAACAGCACTGTTTCCTTTTGTAAGCCGTGCTCCATATACGAGGGTGGTAAAAACGCAGCGCTGGGCCAAGGGAATTGTGATGTATGCAGCCAGTGCGGCCGCGGTGCCTGTCCGCAGGAGTTCACCTGGCTCCATTCTGCTCCACCTCAGCCCACAGAGAGCCATCCTGCAGCCGCTGACTGACAGGCTCTGCTGCTTGGCAAAAGGTGTCAGCTCTCTTTCCCCTGGCAGGGGATTCGTGAGGTCTTCCTGCCTGCTGAATTGGGCCTACACTTGAAGCTCAACCTCAGAGAAGCTGTCACGCAGCCCAGATTAAACCAGAAGTATTTATTGCAGCTTCTTCGGCAGCCAGATTCTTCTTGTCCTAGGAGGGTTTGGGATTTTTCCACTGAGGAGTGTGCTTCTATGTTGGGAGGCTGGTAGGGAGCACGTGTACTTTCCTTCTCTTCTCCAGGTTCTCATTACGGATCTGGCAAAGTTGACCCACCTGTTCTTCCCAGGATCCACCAGGCAGAACTCTGAAGGACACGAAGGTGGCCTTTTATATCCTCACATTTGCACTATTTTCACTCCTTAATTTTTAGGCTTCCCAGGCCTATCCAGAGACTCTGACTATCTCCTGGCCCCTGAGCTCTCTGCCAACATGGTGCCTATGTTTACTTTAATTAAAAACAAACAAAAAACTGCACCTGGCCCCTGTTGGGGATGGGATACATGTGGGAGGCAACCAATCAATATTTCTCTCTCGCTGTCTCTCTCTTTCTCTCTCTCCCTCTTCCCCCTACCAGTCTCTCTAAAAATCAATGGAAAAATATCCTTGGGTAAGGATTAAAAAAAAAACAACTGGTAATCATAACAGTCATGACAATTGGCATTTGTTGGTTCTGTTTTACAGGTCTGACATTATGCTAGGCATTGTATTCAAGTTATCTCCCATGACTTTCCTTAGCGACTATATGAAGTGGCTACATATGTAGCAGGTACTGTTGATATTCTCTATCTCCTTGGCCTCCCCGAGAAGGTCTCCTGCAGGCAGGCTGGTGTCCTCCAGGACAGCCGTGTCCCTCTGACGGAGATGTGCTCTGACCTCCTAGGAAGATGCTCAGCTCAGTCATAGGCTCACCTGGAAGGACCTGAGAGTCCTTGGCCCAGGAGTGCCCCTCAACATTGGCGGGATAGGAGTTTTTGCATAAATCTCCCAACTTCCTCTGCTTTGGGTGGGATAGTACTGAGCAGTCTCCCCACAGTCTCCCCTAAGGTCCTCAAAGGGATTGTGAGCAGTTGACTACAGTGGTCACCTCACATTGAAGTCACTTCCTCCCGTCTCACTTCCTCAGCCCCGCTCAGTGTGCCCTGCCATTACCATCCAAAGGTGCTTCCTCCCTTTGACTCAAAGTTTGCCCTCAGCGGAATCCAAAACAGGATACCACCTGATTGTTCTCACATAACAGGGGAAAAACGGAGGCTTGGTGAGGTTGCCTTGCCTGCTGACGAGTGGCCTATGAAAGGACACACAGGACTTGAACCAGGAGTGTCCTCTGGCTACATTGTTTTGCTTCCATCGGAAATGATCTCGACCTATTTTTCTTGTTTCTTAATCAAATTCATTAATATAAAGCTTCCTTTCAAAAGGACTTGAGGCAGAGGAACCCTTCTAGTAGAATGTATTTGTCCTGTGTCCAGTATCTTTGAGACTTGGGATGTAACTACAATGTAATTAGAGACAAATGTAGTAAATTAATTAAAATTGCAATGCTATTGTCTGGAAGCGACTAAATGAGGTGTGCCTAGAAAGGTGTTCACACTTTATAGGGGCTTTTGAGATTGTGATGCCATCACTCAAAGAAGAGCTCTTTGCAGTGGACTTTCCAGCATCGAGTGGTCAGGGAGTCGTCCTTTCCATGCCTGTCATGGGATTTTCTTGAGTTGTTTATTTCATACATTTAGCCATTTGCTTACTCTGCCTACTGACGTCAGTGCTCTATTTAATCATCAACAAGATTTCTCTGGAACTGGAAGGCAGAGTTCAACCCTGAGTGTGAGCTAGCCTGGCTCCTTTTGAGTGACCAGAACACGTAGCCCTCCCTTTTGTGACTCCTGTTTCACCGAGGACACAAAAGACCAGTTTACCTGCTTTGGTTCCCCAGCCGGTAAAAGGAAGATAACATTTGCTCCGACTTGCTTCTCAGGGGGTAATGTGAAGATAAGTGCAAGAATGCCTACAAAGTCCTTCGAATTCTTGGGGTGAAAGGCACAATGTAAAGGGAACAGTCTTAGTATGATTGAACTTGCATGCAGCAGCTCTCGGGCCTATAAGGTTGTGTGGTCTGGCTGGAAGGCAGGATCCAGGGTTGATCCCTCTAGTGAGTCATTGCCCCTGTGAGTCCACCATACAGTAGCCACATATTAGAAGCCCCATCCTTTCTGCTCATTTAACTTGGCTTTTATTTTCAAAAGGCCAGTTACACAGCTTTTGCCCTTCACAGTCTTCAGATTTGGGGTCATGTTTTAGAAAAAACAAACATACATGTGTCGCCTGATAGGTGAGCCAACTTCTGGAGGGCCTGGGGGTTAGATCGGTAACCAGACATTTAGATATAAATTCTACTTTGAAAACAATATTCTTGACCCTCTGTATGTTTGCCTGTGGCCTGATACACCTTCAAGCAACTTTTCAAAACATCAAGCTATACAGTTTTCCTTTTTGTTAAAGGATTGGAACTGCTGGATTTCTCAGCAAAAGCAAAACAAAGCAACCATAGAAAAACACCACCTTTTTTCCTCTCAAATTAATTCTTTCGGTTTATGCTCCCAACTCTATAAAAATGTGGTTTAGCTTTTGAAGTTTTTATTAATATTTATAATGCCCGTTTGTTGCCCTTGAACCTCACAGAAACAGAGCCTGGATATAAATACCCAGCTTCTAGGTGGTAGTATACTCAAGTCCAACCATAAACTTTAATGTTTATGTTTATATATACATATAGCTTTGCTTTATTTCTCCTCTCTTGATGCAGACGAGTTTTTAAAGATACTTTTAAAAATGCAAATTTTAATAGCTTACATTTTAATTTCAAAAGTAATGCATGCTTGTAAAAAAAATACAAATGTGTCTATAGAAACAAAGAAAAATGCCCCTCTTTCCTGACCTGTTTCTAAAATCCCAGTGCCAAGAAGTAAACCATGTACTTTCAAGCCTTTTAAATTAGGATCTTGTTAGTTTGAGAGATGGAAACTATCTTAAGAAGTTGTATAACCAGCCGTATTTCTGTATAGGAATGTAATAAAAAAATTGTAGAAAGTTTCAAAATTATAGTGAACTATAAGAAATTAAAATTAACCATAAGTCCACTGCCTAAATAACCAATATTTAATATTTTAGTGTACTGTTACAGAATTTTCCTCGGTAAATATGAATAACAATGGTACTCTACTTTCCCACCTCCTCAACATTGTATTGTGACAATTTTCCAATGTCAAGAAAGTCTCCAAAAAATATATGCTTTTGAATGGCTGCAAAATATTCTATGGCAATTGCTTCAGATTAAATTGTTCCCAAATAATAAGATGGGGTGGAATGGGGAATGCTATCGCTTACCTCCTGTTTCCATGGTGGGGGTGGACCTGGGGGAGGCTTCCCCTCCACTGACCAGGAAGGGGACATAGAAGTGGAACCCTTGCTTGTCACTTTTGGATGTCAAGGTCGAATGATTCCTCTGGCAGGTGACATGAAGATATCAGCTTGGTCATTCCTCACCAACATCCTGTGAAGTTCCGAGGCTTCCAGGTTCAAGCCCTCCTCCTTGGAGCTGTTGGTGTCCAGGATGGGACCATCTTTTGTTTCTCTTGTTTTCCACATAAGACTAAGTTATTTGGGTATGTTTTTGCCCACAGTTGAATTAAATAGGGGTTATTGAATTCTGAAGTAGTAGTAGGATTGTGGCCACAAGGTGAGCTGTTTTTCTAATCTGGTCTAACAGCCATTAGGATTATGTATAAGTACTCATCAGCTTGCCTGGTTCCTAACCCAGATGGAGAGAGACAGTGAGTCAAAAGAGCATCTGTAGTTAATCATACTCCTCTGCCCAACCCAATGTTACTACAGTTAACATTTACTTAGTATTTACTCTGCCCCACTGTGCATTTTCTCATTAAACTCTCCCAATATCCCTCCGAGGTGGTGTTATTTTTATTATTCCCATTTTATGAATGATAAAATCGAGGCATGGTGACACTCCTAGCAAGAGGTGGAGCTGAAATTTGCTCCTAACCTACTGCCTTTCATCTACTTTCATCATAAATAATACATGAATGTTTTTGTACATAAATCTATTCTTATTTTCCTTTATGATTTTTTTCATCTTAACTTTTTTGATCTTGGCTTTTGTATTTTGTCTTTGCCTACTATAATAGATTATTTTTAAACCTATACTGTACTTTAAATTCCTATGGTCTTATTTTAAAAGTATAACACGTACGATCCAGAAATTATTTGGTATATGAGATCCCTTCAAATTGTTGGTATTTTTTCTTCTCCTTCTTTTTTTTTAATCATTTGAAAGTTTTACAAGGTTTTTTTCTTTTTTTTTGCCTATGAAATTAAATTCCTGAAACTTCTTGGTTTCTGGAGTTAATATTAAGAATTTAATTTTTTTACTTCAATAAATTGTTAAATGTCTTCAAAGTTTAAAAAATCACAGTTGAGTCAGTGCCATTCTTTCTCCACATATTTGTTTTTGGTCTCTGGTTTCTTACATATGCTGATTTTTCTATAATCTCACCCTGTTTTTGTTTGCTTGTTGAAGCTTTATAGTATATGTTAATATTCAGAAGGATTAAGTCCCTCCTCATTACTCTTATTTTTAGAAACTTGTTATCATCAGATGATGGTCTTCCATATACATTTAAAAACTACTTTATCAAGTCTCTGTCCTAAAATCTTATTAGAAACTTTATTAGAATATATTTATATTTGCCACTCAACTTGAAAAAATTTAATATCTTTCTAAAATTTCTTTTTTATCTAGAACATCTAATTTACTAATTTTTATATTTTCTCTTGAGTGTCTCAAAAGTATTGAATTTATCTTCATGTAGGTGGCATACCTTTTTTGTGTAGGTTGTTTATGCTGTTTAAACTTTTTGAGACTGTTGAGAATGAAACCATAGAAATAGTTATTATGATTTAACATTGCTTAAAATAAATCATTGCTGGTATATAGACATTAAACAAATATTCATTTTTTGTGGCTTCTTTATTGAACTAATTATTTAAAAATATTTTCCTTCTATCCTCTTGAGTAGCCTATGTATAACTATGCCATCCTATATAATAAAAGAGTAATATGCAAATTGACCATACCTCTGCTACACCAAGCCACGCCCACCAACCAAACAGGAGTGAGTATGCAAATTCACCCAACCAAGATGTCTGAGCCACAGAGAGTGCAGGAGGCTTGAGTTGCCCCCGGCAATGGAAGAAGCCAAGCTTTCGGCTTGCCCTGGCCTGCCTTGGCCTCTGCTCAAGGCTACAAAGTTTCAATTATAGAAGATAAATAAATCTTAGATCCCAGGGCTCCATTTAGTCACTGGGTAGCACCACCACAGGCCCCTCACACAGGCAGCCACATGCTCCAAGGGAACCCCCACCCTGATCTGGGACACCCTTCAGGGCAAACCACCTGTGCACCAGGCCTGTATCCTATCTAATCCTATCTAATAAAAGTGATCGTCACTCCAACACATAAGATGGCTGCTCCATGTGGTCAAAGAAGACTGCCCCCATATAGACAAAAGATGGCTGCCACAAGATGGCCAGCAAGGGAGGGCAGTTGAGAGGGACGAGGTCTACAAGGGAGGACAGTTGTGGGTAATCAGGCCAGCAGGAGAGGGCAGTTGGGAAGGACCAGGCCTGCAAGGGATGGCAGTTGGGGGCAATCAAGCCTGTAGGGGAGGGAAGTTGGGGGTGACCAGGCCTGCAGGAAAGGGCAGTTGGGGGGGTGGGAGGGACTGAGGCCTACAGGGGAGGGCAGTTAGGGGCAAACAGGCTGACAGGGGAGCAGTTTGATGTCAATCAGGCTGGCAGGGGAGTGGTTAGGGGGTGATCAGGCTGGCAGGCAGAAGCAATTAGGGGCAATCAGGAAGGCAGGCAGGTGAGCAATTGGGAGCCAGCAGTCCTGGATTGTGAGAGGGATGTCTGACTGCCTGTTTAGGCCCAATCCTACCTGAATTAGGCCTAAACAGAGAGTCAGACATCCCCTTGAGGGATCCCAGATTGAAGAGGGTGTAGGCTGGGCTGAGGGACACCTCCTCCTCTGTGCACAAATTTTGTGCACCAGGCATTTAGTTTCAAATAATGATTTTTTCCATATAATTGTTAAATATGTTCCCTTTTTATTTCATTAACTACAACTTCTAGAATACTGTTAAATAAAAGCTGTCATAATGAACATTTTTATTTTGTTTCTAGTTTTAATGGGAATTTCTGTAGAATTTCATTGTAAATTACGATGTCACTTGTTATTTTAGGGTACATGTTTAATAAATTAAATATATTCTAATTGATCAATTTAAATTAGCCATTTAAGGAAATAATATTTCTCTTTATAAACATGTTTCCTTTTTAACAACCTAGACTAGTGTTGAATTCTATTATATTGTTTTTCTTTTCCCTACTTACATTTTCAAACATTGAACTATCCTTGCATTAGAATAATACCACTTAATGATGTGTTGGGAGGCAATTCTCCCTGGGTCTCTCAGATCCTTGTATATCTTGTAAGCAGAGCCTCTGACTGCCCTTTGTTTTGAAGTATCTTTTCAAGAATAGAGATGATCTTTCCCTACAGAACAAAGGGCAGGTTTTCTTATAGCCTTGAAGATATAGTGTCTCCCCTCTGAACCAAACAGCAGGCATGCTCGCTGTAATAAAGATAATGCCTCCCTTTGGGGCAATGGCCAGATACTTGCTGCCTATTTTTGAAGAATCACATCTCCAAAACTCAGAGTTTCTTTCTTAAAATGCAACACACTGAGCATGCAGGCATCTACCTGGGCCCATATTGCATCACACCCCTGAGAATGGGGGGGAAAGGGCATTGACACATACACTGATGCTCAGGCTGCTTCCTGTGCTATAAGTCATAAAATCCTTTGTATCTGACCCCAAAGTCTCATTCCTACTGCCACAAGAAATTGTGGCAGGCTATCTTATCACTTGGCAAGTAAGGTAAATGTTCAGACACTTCACTATTTTTATTGTTTGAGAGATTCCATTTTCTAAAAATCTATTTATGAATTTACATTTATACTCAAAAGTGATATTGATATATAATTTTTTACATGCTATATTTATTAGGTTTTTATGGCTATATGAAAAAAATTAAAAGTTTCCATTATTTTTCTACACTGAAGTTGTATATATAAAATGCATATTAAGATGTGCAAATAAATGTTTTTTGAAAAGAGTTTTGATTTAAAAATGTTTTAGAATTAAGTTTTTCTCCCAATTTATTGTTGAGTTAATGTAGCTATGTATATTTCCCCAGAAAATCAGTGAATTTTGACAATGTAATAGTGTTTGGTATTATCATATAATTTTAAGAATATTTTTTATATCTATAGCTATATCTGATTTCTTATTTTACATACTTGTTTTTTAAACCGTTCTACTTTTTAACTTTTTTTTTTTTCTGGACCTGCTAGAATATGCCAGACTCTTATATATTTATTATTTTGCTTTTATTACTCTTTTCTCTTTTTTTTTGTTTTGTTATTTACTTTCTTCTGCTTCTAAATTATGTTTTTATTTTCTAACATTTCAAAGCTTAATTTTTTTATTTGTGTTACTTCTGATCTAATAAAACAAGCGTAGAAAACTACTTGTTCCAATGAATAGTTTTAGCTCCATTTTGTAAGATTTGATATGTAACGTTCTAATAATTATTATTTTCTCACCAATTTGTAATCACAAATTTGATCTTTGATCCAAGAGTTAGTATGTATGTTTTCTATTTTACAAATAGTTTCCTTGTCTTAAACTCTTTTTACTATATTCTAGGTTATTTTATTACAGTTGCAAAATGTAGGTTATATATTTTTCTTTATGAATTTTATCAAAGTTTTAGTTTGTTCTATTACATGATTAACTTCTAAAATATTCTTCAGATGTTTTAAAAGTACATGTATTCATGGAAGGGCATAAACTTTATAACAATTATATCCATTAAGAATTATTAGTTAAATCTGCTTTATATTAGGCTTACTTAATTTATCAAGGAAAAGTTTCAAGATCTCAGTTGTGTGCCTGCTTATTTTTTTCAAATATATCAAAGAGTTGTGTGCTTTATGTAGTTTAATGGCACTTACCAGCTGCATAATGGTTCCCACCTATTACAGTCTTATTGTGAAATCTATTTTTTAAGCACTTCTTATTTACATTCCTTCCTTGTTTTGCCCTGTGCTTTTGCCTATTTTTTGTGTTACTAAACTTTTTATTTAAATAAACTCAGCAGATCTTTGTCCATCTCTAACTTTTAATTTATATGTGTATTTTAAATTCAGATATAGTTGAATTTTATTTCTTAATCCAATTTGGAAGTCTTGACCTTTTAATAAAGAACTTTGATTTATTAAGATTTGTTTTTATAACTGATGCTTTTCCTTGATTTCTTTTTCTCTGCTTCTGTGTTAATGCCTTTTTTTCTTTTGTCTGACATATGGACTAAGTTTCCTTTGCTCTTTTTCCTCTCATTATTGAATGTTTGCCTGTTTTCTTAAAATTGTAATTAACATATGTAGTCATATATTTAATAATGCCAAGTATGAAACAATCTATTGACTTCTTTCTTTATTAGATGATGAAATTAGTGTGCATCAACTACTTTCTTATCATGAAAAATATATTTTTAAGTATTAACCATATGACAGTCCTGAGACCTTTGCTTAATTTCAGAAGCTAGTCAATGTCACTGAAATTATGGAAAAAGGTTTCTAGGGAATCTTAGATCTTCAAAATCATCCAGACCAAATCCATTCCTAGTGAAACCTCAGAGAGCTGAAGTGACTAACTCCAGGCCATAAAACTAGTTAGTGGCAATATTAGACCCAGAAATTTGGTCTCTTGATCCCCACACTAGTACTCTTTTTAGTGTGTCACATATCTTACTAGTAGTAGTTGAAACAGTGAGCAAATCTGGTTGTTTAGAGTTGGGGAGAAGTGGGAGGAGGAAGAGAGCTCTGCAGCTTAGGGAAAGGCATGATGGCAGAGGATAAGAAGTTTGATTTAGAAAGGAGATGATACACAGCTTGTCACTTAAAATAAACATAAAACAAAACTACATCCCACTTAGAAGTGGACTTAGGTAGAGCTTTTAGGTTGTTTAGCTGTCCCTGTGCTCTAGACTTTTTTTCCACTTTTATTGAGTTTTAGTAAGAAAGCCATCTGGTAAAATATTTTGGACTTAGATTGATATTTAACATGTAAATGAGGCTTATTTGAAGAGTGAATATTTAGCCACCAAATGAAACTTAACAAATAAAGGAGATACTAACTAAATTATAACCCAAGTAGCATTTTGCTTAAATGTTACCTGATTGACATGAAGTTGTTGGTAATTTTTATTCAGTTCATAAATATAACTTTTGGTGACATCATTCCAGAAAAGCTCTGGCATTAGGAAATAGGCCAGTTTTTATTTCCAATATCAAAGGTTTCCAAACATATCAGCTCAGTAAACTTAATGATATGTAACCTTCAGGGAGGCAGAGGACAGTGGACCTGATGCTTGGGTGCTGGGCATTCATTCACATGGATACCCTTTGATCCTAGGAGGGTTTTTTTTTTTTTTCCCTCTGAACAACCAATAGGCGATATCCTTTTTAATGTTACTTCCCCATCTCTTAGAAACCAACTGGATGTAGATGTGGATCCCTTTCTGATTGCCAATCACAAGTCCTGAACCACTCATACTTCTGACTGACTGACTATAAGTTAGAAGATCCCACTAGAATGATTCACAGAACTCAAGAGGTACTAAATGGAAGAGATGCATAGAATGAGATGTGGTGGGGGGAGGAGCATAAGGTTTCCATACCTTCTCCAGGCCTGTCATCCTCCCAGTACCTGAATATGTTCACCAGCCAGGAAGCTTTCTGTACTTCATTGTTCAGGAATTTGCATAGAGCTCATTTTTCTAGGTGCCCCTCTTCCCCCCGGTTTCTGGAAGTTGGTGGAAAGAGCTGAAGTTTCTAAGCCCTCTAATCACTTGGTCTTTCTGGTGACCAGTCCAATTCTGAGGCCATCGAGGGGCCCTACCTTAAATCATCTAATTGAAATAACCTTAGGTGTGATGAATAACATAAGATGGGATTCCTTATGAATAAATAAAGATACTTTTTATCACTCAAGCATTTCAAGGATTTGAAAAGTTCTGTGCCAGAAACCAAAGACAAAAGACCAAATATATTTTCATGTTATACCACAGATTCCTATGTTTTTATGAAACCCTTTGGGCAGAGCAATAGGGTCATTGCTTCTGTCAGGACACAGTTTATCAAAAAAAATTTTTTTTTTTTTTGCTACAGAACCCAATAATTACATAATGAAATATTGAGATTGGAAGATCTAGAAGACAGATGTGGCCTGGTTCTTGTAATTTCTGAAGCTCAAAGAGGAGAGTGTCAGGTTGTTTTTAGGGATTATATTGCTCTTATTTATTTTAACCATTTTTTTTACATCCTTTTTCTGCCAATGAATTTACTGTGTTTTGCTGATTGTATTTAAATAATCGTTAAACATCCCATAGAAAATGTTATTTGGCCCATTTTGGAGATAACTCAAAAAAGAATTACACAATTAATCATACACAAAATATTTATCCAAATTGGCAAATAATCTGCAAGCATTTACCTGTTGGTTTATGCGATCCTTGAATTTTATAGATGGTGACACTGGATATGTGCTTACAAGATCTTCTTTGCATACAGTATCACTGGTCCTTGGGTAAATACTTGTGCTTACCATGATGGTCTGAGTGGTATTTACGAATTACTAAACAACCCATTCCTTTCTGGCTGGTGGTATCCCTTCCAGCATGACCTTAGCTGGGCTTGACAATGGTAAAAACCTACAACTCATTTCTTGGTACTGGGTGTCCTGTGTTTTTCCTTTTAGTCTCTTCTATCCATTTTGCTCATTCATATTCAATTTAATTAATGAGAATCATGTCATGATCCCAGATAGCTACTGGTGTATAGTTTAGTGTTCATGTATGGGCATTGGGCTTATTGCCCATATTGTTTCTTGACTTTGGGTAATTCTCAACTTGAATGTGACACTATTACTAGGCAGGTTAATTGTATTGCTTTCTAGACCTTCACTTCAGTTTTAAAATTGATGTCATGATGACTATGATATTTTTCTATAGGAAAACAATTTATAAAAACTCCTCTCTTCTCTATATGTCTACTATATGATAATATATGGCCAAGAAAGTAAAAAAGTGTACTACAGCTCTACCTCACCAATGCACTGGCTTCATCAGGAAGAGGCCTTAGTGTAGGCTCTGGTTATCCTTGTACTCTCAGGCCATGGTGATTTTGCCAACCTGGCAAAGAGGTCTGAAGCAGAAGCCTGACTGCTCACCTGAAAAAGCTAAGGAGGGTTTAAAAAACACTGAATCAGAATCTCAAGGGTCCTAGAACCTGAGTTATGAAATAGCTATTAAAGTAACAACAATGTTGCTGGCTTCTCAGTTGGAAGAATCACTAGTCTTGATGCTCCTGACTGCTGGGGGTGTACATGTGCCTGAATGTAAGAGGTACTAAACAGTAACACCTTGGAATTAGAAAGAAACCTCCTAGCTTATCTCTCATTTTGGGGATGAGGGGGGGGGAGTGGAGGTCTTGGCAGGTTATGTCACTTGTCTAAGTGCACTCAGTTAGTCAGTGAGAATTGTGAAAAGCAAAGCAAAATCCAGGTGTCCTGATTCTTAATCTACAATAGACTAATTTTCTCTAACTTTGAATATTTGCAGAGTGTGCCATTCTTTCATTCAATATTTCCCCCCAGAAGATATAACTTAAATATATGTTAAATGTCTTCCTCTCCTGAGCATTAGAACAAAAATAGAATTGGAGAAGCAATGGGTTCACTGAATAATGCAGTTTTACCATAGTAGAAGCTGACAAATGCTAACTGATTATTTGAAAATTCACTCGTGATGCAGGCTGATTAGCACAGGCTGGTGTACTGAGAGAGGTGGAGGGAGAGTATGAAATTAGCATAGCATTGGCAGACCTCTAGGCTCAGGACCAAATTCTGACTCATCTAAATGATTCTAGGCAATCCTAGGCCTCAGTTCTGGATCTATTAAATAGGTATAATATCTTCCTTTAATTGTTGTTGTTAGGTTAAAGAAAATAATATATGACTGATGCCTGGTACCTAGTAACATTATAGTTCTTATTTATTGAGTGGTTATTTAAATTCCTGCCACTGGGCAGAGTATTAAAATTTACATTAGTCTTATGAGTAGGTGTTATAATTATGTCCATCTTAAAGATGAGAACCTGAGACTCAGATGTTAATTAACCTGCCTGGGGTCTCGGCAATAGGAAGAGGCTGAGACTCCAGTTCTGCCCATCTTAAAAGTCCCAGGCTTCATGACTACTATACTGTTTTTCAATAAATGACAGGTATCATTATTATTCCCATCCTCACTCAGAAGTCAGTATAACTTAGTGGGCAAGCATATGGTCAAGGAGTCAGACTCAGGGTTTAATACAGTTTCTTTCATTTCAATAAGTAACAGCTCTGTGATCTTGTGTGAGCTCTTTAATTTCTCTAATCCTTAGTTTTCTCATTTGTAAAATGAGGATAAGAAGCTAGTTTATAGGTATTGTGTGAGGATACCCAATAAGTAAGTCTTTTTTTTTTTTTTATATATTTTATTGATTTTTTACAGAGAGGAAGGGAGAGTGATAGAGAGCTAGAAACGTCGATGAAAGAGAAACATCGACCAGCTGCCTCCTGCACACCCCCTACTGGGGATGTGCCCTCAACCAACGTACATGCCCCTGACCGGAATCGAACCGGGGACCCTTCAGTCCGCAGACTGATGCTCTACCACTGAGCCAAACCGGTTTCGGCCTAATAAGTAAGTCTTAATACGTCTTTTGCTTTTTTTACACCTTAGTTGGTCTGACATGCTAAGTGAAAGTGTCTTGACCATGTTTTAGAAGATTGTGTAAAAAGTGTTTTTTAGAACTTTTTCTAAATCTCAGATGCTATTGCAGTGAAGATGTTTGCTGAAGAGCAATGGAAGTAAAGGCTGGTTATACCTTTAAGGTTCCTCCAACCAGAGTTGGTCTTTTCTTTAGCAGGGAAAGTTTCCCCTCAAGTTCTATGGCCCCCAAAACCTGAAGCTTCATAGGTTGAAGGGAAACAGTCCAAATATGCACACGTCTTATCACCCCATTTGTGATATATTTGGTAAGCACTCTCACAGAGAAGGGGCTCTGTGCTATGGACTTCTTACTGCTCTGCAGAATAGCCCGGCTCTAATGGGGCATTGATAGGGCAGCCAATGCAGAGATGATCCTTCTAATGTGATAGCTGAGGTATGGGGCCATTCATTCTGTACTGCCCACTGAAGTGAAAGGTGCTGCTAGTGATAGCAAGGGGTGTGTGTGTGTGTGTGTGTGTGTGTGTGTGTGTGTGTTTACATGTTTACATGCTTTTAGCTTTTTCTCAAACTCATTCCATTTTGAAGGCTGGCTAAATGCACATGTTACACCTTAGAACATTCACGAGGCTATTTCTCCTTTGCACTTACCTGTCAATATCAAGAACTAAAACACACTTTCCTAAAGACAGTAGCTTTCTTTTGATACTAAATCTAAAGAGAGACCTTTTAGAGACCACTTTTTATATATTTTAGCTTTCTGAAGGGGAAACACTGTCATTAGGAATATGAAATATCACTTACTACATTTGAGTTCAGTAACCTGAAGTTTGACAAGCTTCCCACAGTCTCAGCTTTCCTAACAGAAGCAATTCATGAGTTTACTTCCAGGCCTTTATAACACTCGGTTCTTTGTCATGCAAGAACGCATTTTAACATTGCTTTTATCTCCCTCCTTCATGCACATTGTGCTCCTCTTCCTGTGCCAAGATGAGGCTGAACCACAGCCTAAGGGTAGAGTTTTTATCTCAAAGGAGCTGTTTCCTCCATCCTCCCACCTCACCTGAGAGCTATATGCTTGACTGAACTGTGCTTTACTTATCAGAGTTAAAATATATCCCACAACTAAAGTGCATCTTTATAATGTTATTAATGAGCATTGCTTTAAGTACTGAATAAAGTATACATTTATAGGACAGCAATTTTACATGCCTATAAATATCTGGATCAGATATGTGACGAGCTGAATTTATAAAGTTGATAAAAACTGGATGATTATTTTAATTGCGAAGGAACCCATTCACTTTTTTCAAATATGTCTTTAAAAGTACAATAGTCACACTGTCTTACATTTGCTTAGTGGGGAAGGCTTTGCAGATGTTTTCATTGCATTAGCTCATTTGTTCCGCAGAATAATCCTGTGAACTAAGTGGGCAGTGACTATTATTTGCATGATTTATGGGTAAGAAAGTACAAAGCATCCTTAGCACCTATTCACAAATCAACTCATGACCACTTTAGGAGAGATGATCCATTGTTAAAAGAATGCCTACCTGTCTTTACTCATATTTGTAGTTAGTGTCCTGGCTCTCTCTTGCTGTGTAACAAATTATCCCAAAACCTAGTCACTTAAAAGATCATTGAATTATACCTCATTATTTTTGGTTAATAGTTTGAATAGGGCTCTGATGGGTGATTCCTCTCTTCCATGTAAAGTCAACTGAAATCACTTGGGATACTCAGCTGGCAGATGAGCTCATTTGGAGATTCTAAGACAGTTTCATCCGCAAATTTTATACCTGGGCTGGAAGACTGATCTTGACTGGAACTTTCAATGAGAATGCTTACATGTAATCTCTCCAACATGGTATCAGAGTAGTTGGGAACTCGGGGCTTCTAAAGACATATTTCAAGAGAATACACGTGAAAGTTTGTCAGTAGCTTAAGCCCTGGCTAGGTCCAACAACTGGCCCAACATCACTTCTGCCATATTCTGTTGATTATAGCATATCATGAAGCCCACCCAGATAGGAGGGGAGAGGATATACATACTATTTTTCAATAGAAGAGTTAGCAGAGAATGTGTGGCAATCTTTAAACTGCCAAAGTCCATTCTTTGGTTAATTATTCACCTTCTTCAACCTGAAAACTTGTAAATGAAAGAAACAGATTATTTTTGTCCTCTGCCCTCAACATATAATATTAAGACAGTAAGACAAATGGATGGTCATTCTCATTAGAAATGAAGAAAATAGAAAGCACAGTCCCTAGTCTACATCACTTCTGAAATCTTGCTAGCCATGTGTTGATATTCTTTGATTAGGCTTCAATCCTGCTTCCTGGGAATTATGCAGTCATAATATATAATAATATTAATAATTTATCTATTATAATTCCTTTTTCACCTTACTTTTCTCTATCTGTATTATATTATATGTGCCTAAAATAAAAAATAAAATAAAAATGGACACTTAAGCATTCCTTCCAGAAATGAAAATTCAGCCCATTCATTAGGTCTATTTTCTATAGATTACATTGCCACAGGCAAGAGTATTGCCAAAATTTCTGCCACTTCATAACCAGAGTCACCTTTTCTCCAGTGTCCAATAGCAATTACTCTATTATCTTCTAAGTATTCACCAACCATCTCCTCAGGTCCTTCCAGCCTTCACTAGTCAGTGTCCCCAGGGTCTTTCCACCTTTTGTCCTGTCTGGTTCCAAACCACTACTATATGTTTTCAGGCTTTGTTATGGAAGCACTCTACTTCTAGGTATCAAATGCTGTTCCTGCTAGCTATTTGCTACACAATAGATGACCCCTAAACTTAGTAGTTAAAATGACAATTGTTTTATGATATGAGGATTTTATTACTCTGGAATTCAGGCCTGGCTCAGCTCTCTGATGTTCTGCTCCATGCTGAATTGAGTGAGGTCGCTTAGTGGTCTTCCCCTGGTAAATGGGCTTGTCTCTAGGGTTTGGTGTGGCTTCACTCACACGATTGCCATTGTGGCAGTTTGACCTGTAATGCAGTGCTCAGCTGGGACTGTTGACTGGAATGACTACACTTGGCCTCTCTAGCATGGTGGCTTTAGGGTAGTAGGACTTCTTACTAGTGATCCAGGTTCCCAGAAAAAGTATTTCCAGAGGTAGGGTATGTAAATTGCCAGTTTCTTAAACCCTAGGCCTGGAATCTAGCTTCACTTTTGCTATATTTTATTGGCCAAATAATCACAGAGGCATCCAAATTCAAGGGCATGGAATATAGGCCCCATCTCTCTGTGAGAAAAATGTCAAAAATTTTAGTAGTATAAAAAAGTAATGGTTAGTTTTTTTTTTATTTTGTATTATTTACTAATATTTATAGTACTGTCTGACTCAATAAACTAACTCAAGATTAGCATTTAGACGGTCAAGCTTTTGTTTCTATTTCTCCCATTACTTGGCTATGTTTGAGCTAAAGTTTTAGCTTTTAGTTTCCATCCTAGACACAATGGAGATGCTGCAAACTGCTGGCACTCACTAGCTCATGGGGATTTTGTGCCTGTTTAAAAAAAAATAGTTTTCAAAAAAGTATGCTCTAAAGTGCTTTAGGAAGTAGAATAATAAATTATTATAACTAATTGCACCATTACAAATTCACCATGTTTTTCTAATGAGAGAGAAAATTGGGTTTCTGTATTGTGTAGAATTAAGAGGGCCACATAGACATACTCTGGTACACACACTTTAAACATACAACTTCATGCCATAGTGCATGTTTCATCTGTCTTTCCTGTGTGCTTGGTGATGTACATTTTCTTACTGAATCTTTGCAATACCTTTTGGAGGCTGATGCCATTATTAACATCTTAATCATAGTTTCTGAAACATTTTTGTTCTGAAGTTTAAATTCTAACCATCTTTTGCATATTTATACATAATACATCATAAAGGAACCTAATGAAATCTTTAGTAGAGTCTGTAGGGGTTTTGTGTAAATTCTACAGAAATCTTCCCTTTTTATTTTATACAAATATTCTTGCAAAATGAGATAAAAACAGATTTATGAAGCTATCAAAGTGATATAAGAGGAGAGAAAAAAATAAAAGAAATAGAAGAATGAGCAGAAACTAGTTTACCTACAGAAGCCAGAAGGAGATGAGGTGGTTGGTATTATGGGAGGAGAGTGGACTGGAGGCCAGGGCTTCTGGCCCTGCTGTGCTATTAACTAAGAGATTAGGTGTGCAACCTTGAAAAGTTTCTTCTCTCCTCTAGACCAAAGTTTCCTTTTGTGTCAAGTGAGAAAGTAGAACAAGATAAATTCTAAACTCATCTCAAATTTAATATTCTCTTATCCCTCAAGGAAAGGAGATGAAGCACTAAATACACATAAATACACCCACCTATAAAGGAAGTGAAGATGAGACTGGAGGATAAGTCTGAAAATGACAACACCGTTTTTGGACCTGAAAAATCTTAAGTAGTAAAATGACCATAGAGACTGAAAAACAGACATGAGGGAAAACAATATTAAAAAATGAATACTGAACCCAACCATCATGAAGGCAATTTGTAAAAAAAAAAAAAAAAGTTTAATTATTTTTTTAAATAAATGTCTGTTGAGGCTCCTATGTACCAGATCCTATTCTAGGTATTTGGGGTGGAGAAATGTAAAAAACAAAAACAAAAAATAACCTTGTGTGAATGAAGCTTACCTTCTATGTTGTGGATCCAGGCAGTAAAATAAATATATGATCTGTTAGATGATCACAGGTGTTTTGTAGAAGAATAAAGTGGGGAAGGAGGGTGGAACATGCTGTGTGGGGTTTGCGACATTAGAGAAGGTGACTCGGGGAGACCTCACTGAGCAAACCTCTGAAGGAAGTCAGCAAAGGAACGGTGGGGACTTGGCTTCCTATTTCATGAAGAAAATGAAAGCACGCATAAGAGCATTCCAGACAGAGGGAACAGCAAGTATAGAAGTGCTGAGATCACAGCGCACTTGATGTGTTTGAAGAGTAACAAGGAAGCTAGCATAGGTGGAATAGAGTTAAGTGAAGGAAAGGGTAGCAGGAGAGGAGATTAGAGGAAAGAGCAGGAGGATGTTGAGCAGTGAGTGCCATCTGACATGTTTTAGTAAAATACCTTTATTGCTATATAGAAAGTAGACTAAAAAAGGCCAAGGACAGAAAAAGGAAGAACAGTTCAGAGGCCATTGCACTAATCCAGGCAAGTGATGATGGTGGCTCAGACTAGAATGGTAGCAGGAGAAGAAATGAGGAGTGATGGGATTCTGGTTACATTTTGAAGGAAGTATGGACAGAATTTGCTGGGTGGTTATTTATGATGGAGGTAATAAGGAGTCAGGGAAACTTCGAAGGGTTTTGACTTGAACTAAGAATTGCTAATGCTGACATGGCAAAGACTGTGGGAGGAGCAGATTTGACAGTGGTGGTGGAGCTATTAGGAGTTTGGTTTTACACATGTTAACTGTTAGGTGTCTATTAGGTATGTAATTTATGCATGTATCATGTGTTCTGAATACATGATTGTGGATTTCAGGGGAAGGAGACAAACTGGAAGTATAAATGCATTAAAGCCAGAAGATTGGCTAAGCTCAGAGTAAGCATAGGGTCCCAGTAGTGAACCTGAGGAGTCCCATGCAGAGATGAAGAGAAACATCAAGGGTAGACAAAGGGGAGTGCCCAGAGAAGTAGAAATAAAACCAAACATGCAGCGAGTGAGAAAAAAAATGTTTCAAAGATTAGACAGTGATTGTGTCCCATGTTAAAGATTGATTGGGTAAGGCAAGGACTGAGGGATGACTGCTGGCTTAGGGTCTTACAAAGAGTTTTGCCATACAGGAGATGTGAGAAAGGGGAGTAGCTAGAAGGGAATTGTAGTAAAGATATCTTTTAAAAATATATGAGAAAAAAAGTTTAAATGTTGAAGAGAGTGATTAAATAGAAAATTTCTGGAGCAATGTCTTTTAGTAGAAGTGTGTGCTGGGATTCAGTGGCAAATGGAGAGGTTGGTCTTCACAGGAGAATGGCTAGGAGAGAGGGCTAAGTAAATGGGTACAAAATCAGGTAGGAGGGTAGATGTGGTGGCAGGTGAGTGGAGTTCTCTTGATTGCTGCCATTTTCTCAGTGAACTAGGAAGTAAAATCACCAGCCCAGAGTGAGGGTGACAAAGTTGGTTAGCGGTCTGAAGATAGAGAAGTAGGTATGAAACAGTTGTCTAGGGGAGTAGCAGGGCTTTTGGACTAGAGAAACATAGTACAACTGCTGGAGGGTATTAAAGACATCTCTGAGGTAAACCCTTTAGTTTTCTTAAGTCAGATATTACTGGACATTTTTAAACTGGTGTTCTCACAGTGAGACATCCTTGTAGCACCAACTCTCCCCAGTGACTCCTTTCCTTATTATGTGCTGAGATTCAACTAGTTGGTAGCCTATGGGTTTTAGGAAGCAGAGCCACTTCTTATACCTGATGGGCTTGTTTTACTTTTGTATTTGGGTCATATTGTTCTCTGGGCAGAGGGAAAAGAGCGATGGTAGAACTACAAGATGGTTTTCAAAGTTTTTGCATAGAAGTGGTCATTGTCACTTCTGCCCACATTTCATTGGTCAAAGCAAGTCATATGGCCAAGCTTGATGGCAATGGAAGGGGAAATATGACATTTTTTTTGGGGGGGAGGAGCAAATAGTTTGGAACAATTATATAATTAGCCACAACCTTTTCCATGTGTGGCAAGAAAAATCCTTGTCAAGCAACACAATGGGTCAAATTACTTCTTCTCAAACACAATTGACATTTAGAACCTAGGAGTAATCTCAGAGTGATTAGACACCGCGTATGAATTTCTGGGTGCAATTTTATGTCTAACCTGGTGGGTTAGATAATTTAGCTTTAGAATTTAGGAAATGTCTTACTTTCAGGGAGGCAGGCCAGATGTTCTATCATATGCATTATAGGTATTATAATATCAAAAGCAACTATGCTGAGTTTTACAAAATATATCTTATAAGCTTGAAGAGAGAGTACCATCCAAAACTGTTAAATGGGAACTTCTTAAACCAATTTTGTAATGATATAAATATAATAGAGGAAAGAGCTCTGCCTTCAACTCAGTAAAATAAAAATCCAGGTAAGGTGGAGAATTCCATATGTATTCTTTGTCTAGAAGGAAGAATTTGATAGCTTGATATGGAGCTGGGATATTTCTCTAAGACACTATGTAACCAGGGCCTGTCACTCAAAACTCCTGTGTCAATTATGGTGCCCTGCACAAAGCAGTGGGCTGTTCTGAGTGATCACCTTGCCACGGCCTCATAGAGATGAGGAGCTCGAGACCAGCCATGATGGTATCAAGGCTGACATGGATGCCTGGTATGTTGGCTTAAACATTTCCATGTTTCTCTGTTCACACAAAGGCACCAGGCTCTGCTGCTGTTTGTTCTTTAGTTTCACTTTAGTGAGTCTTTTCCTCTTTGTTTATGATTATGAAATTCTGACAGCTGACAAAGGACATTCCAAGAACTTAGCCAGAGCCCAAGTTGTGCACTGCTGTGGGAATTTCTCCTCCTAGAGTTGTCCAATGACCCTGCTCTGGAGAAAACACTCAGGTAATGCATTCCCAGTGGTAGCTTAACTCCCATCAACTTACCACTGGTGCCCTCATTACGGTGTTTTTCTTTCTTTAGGTTGTAGTTTTGTGTGTGTGTGTGTGTTTTCCCTCTAGTTTATCTCAACCTCCCACCACAGTGAATTTAGTGTCTGTGAAGAGGCCTGAGTAGCTGTCTCCTGAGACTTCCTTAGGTTTATTTTTAGTTCAGGCCATTTGGAAAAATTACTTTCCCTAGCTGACTACACCAGGACTGTCTTAACTCTGACTTAGAATTCTAGACTTCTCACATTGAACTGAGACTGAGCAGGTAACCCATGCCATCATCTTAAAGGTGGCTCAATCACATTACAATGAGAATATAAGATTAGCCAAGAATTGCCCAGACGCCCAAGTGTAAGAGCAATTTTCTTTGGTCTGTTGGTCTCAGATCTGTAAAATGTTTAACTGCTTAAAATTGTAAGTTAGTCTGACTAACTTGGACAGATTGCAGGTAAAAACCCTACTACCTGAATCCCAATTGATCCCCTGAACCATCTATATGCCTTAAAAGTGTTATTATTACTATCAAACTACATGCTCAAAAATTATTTCCCTTGGGAACACACACCTAACCCAGACGAAAGGATTACTACATTTTTTTACTCACTCCATACCCTTTGTTCTAAGTTTCTTGTTACTTTCTTTATTCCTATCTTATGTCTCATTCAAAATGATATTGACATACTATGAACTCTAGTCTCCATCGAATTTTAAACCATATATACTTGCCAACATTCAGCGGTTTTGGCTTATAAGGGTAGCAATTTCATATGGTTCAGTCTAATCCAATTATAACAAGATAGTAAATTGTAAAAATTCTCATGCAGAAAAATGCAGATTATTGACCAAGTTAATAGCAACTCATGGACAATATGTGAAAAAGTTGAATGTGTATCCAAGTTTTAATAAGATCCTTTGTAAAATGAAGGCTAATTAGCATATTAAATGAGAATTGTAATTTGGAAGAGAATTTCAACCTGTGATAGAAAAAAAAGGGGGAGGGGATTGAGATGGCCACATATGTTAATGTGCCAAGTGTCTCTGGCTGCAATGGCTGTGACTGCTACTGGGTATGAACAACTTATTCCAGTCTTTAGAAAACTGGCTCTTTGTCTTTTATTATATTCTCTCTCTTTCTTTCCCATACTCTTTCCTCTGTTGGTTTTCATGGTCAGACTTTTGAAAGCAGTCTTAACTCACTCTGTCCACATTCTCCCTCTATTCATTGTGTAACATGCTATAATCTGGTTTCTGTCCCTGACACTCCACTGAAACTATGTTTGCCAAGGTTGCTAATAACCTTTGATAGACAAATTCAATGGAAGCTTTTCTGTCTTTATCTTACTTAACTTCCCTGTGGCATTTGACAGGATGGACCAAGATTTACTTCTTACTAGGGCAGCCCTTTCTCGGACCTGCGCGATCTCTCTTTCTCTTTATTCAGTTGTGTGTCCCAGGGCCTACCTTAACATACTTGTCTATATTTGTTGAGTGAATGAAAGAAAGAACTAGTGAAATTTTAGCACTTTGTGTTATTATTAGTCATTGCTAATAATAAATTTAATCCCCACTTCCAGCAATGTATCTACCTCACCTTCTACCATATACATTTTAAATAATGTATAACTTGTAAAGTGCCACATTCTTCAAGTATTTATCTTAGAAATCCTACATGATAGTTGGGGGCAAGGCAGGCAAAACATAGAAGACTGCTGGCTCTTCCTCACATGGCTTCCTCTAATATCGAGCATTATAAATATGTTGGGTCATCAGTCATGTTTTTTAGTACCTCCTAACTCTTAGGAAAAAAGATTCATGTTCTTTTTCTTTCCTCCCCAGGATGTATCACTTAGAGATCCAATAAAGTGTGTCCACAAACAGCTACTTGTTGCTTGCTTAGACATATGACCTGACAAAGAGATAGAGAAAAAAACAACATAAAAAAACACAAGACTCCAGGAAAACAAAAGAAATGAGCCACCAGAAAATGTGACATCCACGTACACACTTTATGCATGTTTAATTTCTGTTGTTTTGGTTGGAAAACAGCTGCAGGTGTCCTCTAATTATAACCCCATTTTCACAAATATCAACTGTCATATTTAATCTGTTATAGTCACCATATAGCCTACTGTTACAGCACATTTCTTTCATTACAAATTTAGTAGCTCAGTCTCAAATGTGCAAGCTAACATTCAGGCTAGTCAATTAATGCATTATTTACAAGTTAAATGTTATTAAAAACAGGGTCTTAATTTGCTAATGATTTAGTAGACCCAAGGCAATATTCCAATTTTTTTTTCTAAATTGAGGAATGGAAAAACATTCAGAACAGTTGGGAAAGGGAGGGATGTCAGGGATATGTTGGCCTCCCTCACCATTTTCCAAGCTCCTCTTTCACTTTCTTCTTTATTGTGAGTTGTTTTGATGCCTGGATTAAGCAGTTGCAGCATGAGTGAGAAGAAAGACGTATGAAAAATAAAAACAGTGTAAATAGTAATGTGAGGGGTGTTTTAAAAAACGATTAAGCGGTTCAGAATGACTCTATACACATGTTGCCCATACAATGCAGCATATCTTGATTTACAATGCCATTCCAGCAGCACAGCAGGTTAAGAAGGTTAGAAGTCAAGGAAATTAAAGGTTATTAGCATTCCACTGTTGTCAGGCTGCACAAATGGAATATATGTCTTTTCAAATACACTTTGAAAAATAAGGCGATTTTAGGGTTTAAAGGCCCCAGAGTCATCACTACAATCTGGATTTTGTTCTTTGTTTAATTTTTTCTTCTTTTGCCTTTGACCTGGATCCTATTCTAAATCCCCATCTTTCATGTTCCATAAATTCCATGAAATGCTTCTTATTTATGAAAGATAAGCTGGCTGAGCAACTGGTGACTCCATGAACGGGTTCAGCTCCCTGAGGCCAGTTACCACCTCTTTCCACTTTTCTCTCCAGCTGTCTTCTTGGTGTAGAGTCATCTCCTTTCTCCTCTCCATTTCTGCCCTGTCCGTGTATACCTTTTATTTATTTAATTTTATTTTTTAAATATATTTTATTGATTTTTTACAGAGAGAAAGAGAGGGATAGACAGTAACATCGATGAGAGAAAAACATTGATCAGTTGCCTCCTGCACACCCCCTATTGGGGATGTGCCCACAACCAAGGTACATGCCCTTGACCAGAATTGAACCTGGGACTTTCAGTCCCCAGGCCGACGCTCTATACACTGAGCCAAACTGGTTTCGGCTCCATGTATACCTTTTAAAACACTTAACCAAGATGTACCTTTTTAATGAAATCCTGTTAAAAAATTCTAATCCACAATGCTTTCTTGTCTCTGAATTATTTCGTGCCTGAGTTCACAGTCACTCCAATGTTACCCTTTTCCATGGGAAAAGCTGTAGAGTCAGAAAGACCTGACCTGTATTCATGATGTGACCTAGGGCAAATTACTTCTTTTCTCTAGGTCTCACTTTTTTAGTCTCTTAAATGAAGATAAAAACCCTTATTTGATTGTTGGGAGCATATGTGAGGTCATGTATGTGAAGAACCTAGTTAAATGGCAGAAATCCATACACAGCAGCTCCTTTTGCTATAATGAAATAAGATAATTTATATCAATCACCTAGCACAGTGCCTAATTTATGTTTGGCACTCAATAAAATTAAATTCCCTTTGGTACAATAAATAGGTCATAAGCATTTCTTGTTTTCATTTTTATTCTGAGTAAAATTTTTTCAAGGGCAAGCACTACATTTATTTTAAAACTTTTCAGTTTGTGTGGATTAATGTGCCATCCTCCATATTTTGGAAAGTGTCCTGTGTATGTCTCAGGAAATCCAGGCAAAACTGAGTGCCCCCCGCCCACATTGGTGACCTGGGTAAGACATGCTTTTATTAGTTCTTCTTCGTTCCTTACCTGTTCTCCCTGTTCTGTCTACTCATGGGATCACCTTCTAATAAACCACTGGTACTGAAGCCCTTGTTTCAAGCTCTACTTTTGGAAAACCCAAAATAAGGAAGGAAAAGCTTCAAATGACAGAGAAAGACATTAAACAGGGTGCCAAGAAGCAGAAGGAACTTCAGATTCACCCAAGGCAACTAGGATGGAAGAATGTCAATAAAGATGAGAATGAAATCCATCCATTCATTCATTCATTCATTCATTCATTTATAGTACTGAAAAATATTTATTGAGCATCTAGTATTGAGTACCACATCAAATATCAGTGATCAAAACAGACAAGATCTTTCTGCCCAATGGCACTTACGTTTTAGTGAAGGAACGTGCAACGAACAAACAAACCAACGTGCAAAATCATGTTAAGGAGTGATAGGGAACTTAAAGGGAGGGTAGGAGAGGCTACTAATTTTGATAGTGTGATCTACTTATATTATGTCAAGGCCTGTCTGAGAAGGTAATCTTTGAACAGAGACCTAGCTGGAGTGAGAATGGCCCATCTTGTGTCCACTGTCTACCATCTTCTAGAGTGAAACCAGAAAAAAAAAATCCTTCTCGTCTGGGAAAGGGGTTACAGGATAAGATTAAAAAAAAAAAAATCCTGCTCGTTAGAAAAAATGGAGTGCAGAGATTTCTCAAGGTGCAACTTTCTAAGCAGAGTGCTTTTTGCTCCCAAAGGCAGAAATCCTGAAGACCTGACCTTAGCCTGCAGGTCCTGTATTAGCCCTTCCTTTAGGGATTCCTGTGGAGGGCCTTCATTCTTTTATCTTCTCTCCTGGTCACTGCATCCTTCTCTTCAATTTCTCAAATAAAAATAATGCCTTTATTTATTTAGTTATTTATTTATAAATATATTTTTATTGATTTCAGAGAAGAAGAGGGAGAGAGATAGAAACATCAATGATGAGAGAGAACCATTGATTGGCTGCTTCCTGCATGCCCCACAATCGAGATCGAGCCAGCAACCCAGGCATGTGTCCTGACCAGGAATCAAAACATGATCTCCTGCTTCAAAGGATTATCGATCCTCAAACACTGAGTGATACTGGCCTGGCAGAATGGCATTATTTATATAAAATTTTAAAGTATATACAGAGCACACTTTGATTTAATCTCCATACAACTTTGTCTTTTAAAATTAACTATTTAAATTTTTTTTCCATTACAGTTGAACATCGCATTAGTTCCATGTGTATAGCATAGTGATTGGACATGGTCCATTCAGTGTTTTTATCCTATTTTAGAGATGAGGAAACTGGATTTGGGGACTTAGCTCAGGAACACCTGGCTATACTAGTGGAGCTTGGACTCAAACTCAATCTCTTATTTATAATGCAATGTTCATTTCAAAGCAGAGTCCATGGGACCATAAAGTGATTTTTGTCTCTTCCCCCACCATCACTAACCCTTACCCTAACCACTGCAACTGATTTTATGGATGGATCATCTTCTCTTCTATCAGATCCCTTCATTCTGACTTCCCATCATAGGCACTGGATCAAATCTTAGAAAATCCAGAAGCTTAGAAGTAGAAAGTCTGAGCACAAGTATTTCAAGAGATTCTGTCTTCAATATTCTGGATTAGCCCGGTGCTATGCTAATTTTTTGTTTTGTTTTGTTAATTCTCACTTGAGGATATATTCCCATTGATTCTTAGAGAGAGTGGAAAAGAGGGAGAGAGACAGAGAGAAAGAGATAAACATCAATGTGAGAGAGACATCAATTGTTGCCTTTCACATGTACCCCAACATGGGCTGGGAATCGAGCCTGCAACTGAAGTATGTGCCCTTGAGCAGAACTGAACCCAGGACCCTTCAGTCAACGGGCTGAGGCTCCTATTCACTCAGCCAAATCAGCTAGAGCCCAGTGCTGTACTCCTGATTGTGTTTTCTCACTGCCACATTGAGATATCAAGGTTTTCTTACAGATAATATTTAGTTTTAAGTATATGCTAAGGTATCCTTAATGCTCCTCCCTTTGAGAAAACATGGGGTGAAATTTGATATAATTGCTTCTAGATCAGAAATAATATCCTTTGTGGGGTGAACTCTGCTACTCAGTTTAGGGTGTCAAGCTGAACGGGCCCCTGCCTGTGGCTTGCAGTTGGAAACTGTAGATTTTTTAAAGTTTAAAACCCAATGTTCTATGTCAGCATCTCAAAGAATATATGAAAAGCTATAGCACTTTTGAGGAGATTGCTCTTAAAATGTTGGAAATTCAGGATGATGAATGTCCACTTAAGGCCATTTCTTCTGATATACAGGTTGACAATGCTGAACACTTTTAAAGGTTGCTTTTGATATACAAACACTCCAACTAATATTTTTAAATTCTTACTATAATTCTGTGTGAGGTAGGTATTTTTCTAATTCTCATTTTATGCTTCAGTAGCACTTTCTATTTCTCCTTCAAAACACTTTGCTCACTTGTAATTATTTAACAACATAGTGGTTGTAATTATTTGTCTAATATGCAGGAGTTAAAAAGGTACATTCTGGAACCAGACAGATCAATTATGATTTCTGGTTCCAAAAGCTGTACTCTTGGTAACCTTGGGAAGATGTCATAATTCATCCCTGTCTCAGTTTCCTCATCTGTAAAATGTAAACGATAACAGCATTGGCCTCATACAACTGTTGTGAATTTGAGAAGTGATAATGTGGAGAAGGCTCAGCACAGTGTCTAGCATACTATAAGCATTCTATGACTGATGGCAAGTGTTATTAATATATATACACATATACACATATATGTATGTATACATATATGTAATATACACACATATGTGTATACACACACACACACATACTAGGCACCTGTTGCAGGAATATTCCAGCAAGACTTTCGGCAGGCTTCCCTCTCGCCACCACCACCTTTCCCGCTGCGTCCCATCCCACCCATCCTGTCCTTGGCCACTGCTGCCACCGTCTCCGCAGCTGTGTGTGCTGCCACCACCACTGCGCGCCTCGCCCCGTATGCCGGACCCCCTGCGCCCACCACTGCTGCTGCCTCCACCGCTGTGTGCACTGCTGCCACGCCCGCTGCCACTGCCTCTAGGGCAGTGTGCATGCCGCTACTGCGCCCCCAGCCCTCGCTGCCTCCAACCACCGCAGCACACCTCACCCCATCCCAACCTGTATGCACTGCCAGTACTTTCCCTCCAGCAGCCACAGCCGCCTTGCTTTCCACTTTCCCTCCCTCTTCCTTCTATGCTGTCTTCAGTCTTCACTCCTCCCTTCCTGCACCTATGCAAATTAACCACCATATTTGTTGGGTTAATTTGCATACTTGTCCTGGTGGGCGTGGCTGGTGGGCCAGGCTTCTGTAGCAGAGTGATGGTTAATTTACATATCACTCTATTATTAGGATATGTATATATATAGTTAATATGCACATTGTCTGGGATGCTGTAACGTTATGACCTCTCAGGAGGAGGCTGTGCGTGCAGGTGGGTGGGAGGGGACTGCGTGCACGGGGAGGTAAGCCACAGATGGTAACCTGGAGTGAAGGCCTGCCCACAGCCTCCACACCTGAGGGAGGGCCCAAAGAGAAGAGAAGAGGGTCTGCCAGCTGTGGCGCACTGGCAGTCCTGCCTCTGCAGGTGAGCTGCAGAGGAAACACCTTTTCTGACTACTCATTGGCTAAGCTTCTGGTGCACCATTCACAGTGCTCTTGGCAACTTGGGTAATGAGAATCCAAGAAGGTGATGTAGGGTTTTTCCACTTCATGCCTGAAGGAAAAACAAAACAAAACATAGGTCTGCTGCTGGAGGGGCTAAGAAATGTCATATCCTGCCATAGTCTGTTTGGCTCAGTGAGTAGAGCCTCAGCCTGTGGATCGCAGGGTCTGGGTTCAATTCTGGTCAAGGACATGTGCCTAAGTTGCAGGCTCTCCCCTGCAGGGGGCATGCAGGAGGCAACTAATGGAGAAGGGCTCATGCAGGAGGCAACTAATCAAAATGTGCCTCTCACATTGATGTTTCTCTCTGTCTTTCCCTCTCTTCCATGCTCTCTAAAAATCAATTAAAAAATATTCTCAGGTGAGGAGAGAAAGAAAGAAAGAAAGAAAGAAAGAAAGGAAGGAAGGAAGGAAGGAAGGAAGGAAGGAAGGAAGGAAGAAAGAAAGAAAGAAAGAAAGAAAGAAAGAAAGAAAGAAAGAAAGAAAGAAAGGTCATATCCTATGAAAGAGACATTTGAAAATGCCTAAAGAAAGTTGTCATTTTTTTGTGGTGAAGGGACGAGAGTCTGTGCTGATGAAAACACCTTGGTGGCTGTGGAAGCCAGCCATGGCAGCAGCAGTGGAGTGATAAGGGTGGCACCTTCTCCCGATCAGCCTGGTCACCTCCTGCAGGGGTGGGGGGGTCAAACTGTAGCTTAAACCATTAGTAAGACATCCCCTGAGGGCTCCTGGACTGTGAGAGGGGGCAGGTTGGGCTGAGGAACACCCCTCCCCCACCCCAGTGCACAAATTCCGTGCACTGGGCTTCTAGTTATTCTATAATAAATAGATGACCATCTTTCGTGTTTTGCCAGGGATAGTCCTCATTTGCCAGTTGTCCTGCAATAATTATTAATAGTGTCTGCCTTTGCTCTCAAAAGTGCCCAGTTTGGGAAAAATACAGCAATGGAGGACAGAGTAGTGGTTGCCTGGCTGAGGGAAGCAAACTTGGGAAAATATGAATAAGATTAATTGATTGCATCAATGTCCATATATTGGTTGTGATACTGCACTATAGTTTTGCAGGCTGTTAGTATTGGGGGAAATTGGGTAGGAGGTACATGGGATCTCTGTTATTTTTTTTCCAATTCTTGTGAATATACAAGGATTTTAAAATAAAAAAGCTTAATTAAAAAAAGAAGAATTTAAACAGTTGCAGTTTGAAAGCTAAAAAAATAGTGTGGTCAGTGCAGGAACAATGATCATTGTCTCACCAGGATATGACCACCTTCTATAAAAAGAACTGCTATTGGTTCCCTCGATTTCCTTTACCCAGTTTAATTTTTCTTCACTGTACTTATCTCTCCTTGGCACATTATATTTATTTGTTTATTCCCTCAACAATTATTCATTAAGTGACTACTAAGTTCAAGCCTTATATCAATGAGCAAGTCCCTTGTGAAACTTACATTTTATTGGAGGAAATAAATAATAAACGAAGAATATAATAGATGAGTTAATATGTTGGAAAGTGATGTGTGATGGAGAAAAGACAGACATATTAGTCAGAGTTCAGAACCCACAGGATGCACATAGGTACTTATAAGGATTGACTCACCTGGTTATGAATGCTGAGAAGTCCTGAGATTGGCAGTCAGCAAGGTGGAGACACAGAAAGCCAATGGTACAGTTCCCACCTGAGGGCTGACAGGCTCCAGGCCCATAAAGAGCCAATGTTTCAATACAAGTCCAAAGGCAGGCAGAAGCTGACGTCTCAGTTTGAGGGTGGCCAGTCAGGAGAATTCCTTGTCTCTCAAGAAAGGGTCTGCATTTTCATTCCGTTCAGGCCTTTAGCTGATTGGATGAGGCCCACCATGTTAGGGTGGGCAATCTGCCTTACTCAATCTACTGACTGAAATGTTAATCTCATCCCAAAACATCCTTATACCCAGAATAATGTTTAAAAAACTATTTGGCCATCTCATGGCCCAGCCAAGCTGATATAGAAAATTAACCATTACAACAGGATAAAGGGGAATGGACACTGGGCAGTGGTTGAAATTTTACCAGGGTAGTCATATAGCCTTTTTGAGAAAGGGATATTTGAGCAAAAACTTAAAGGAGTTGAGCCATTTATTGTCTTATTGTTTACCTTTCCTGATCAGAATAAAAGCTTTATGAAGCAAATATTTAATCTCTGATTTGTTATACAGGAGGCCCAATGCACAAAATTTGTGCAAGGAGCTCGGCCCTCGAAGCCCTGGCTTCGTCTGGAAGGTCATTCGGCTACCCAGTCTAATTAGCATATTATGCTTTTATTATTATAGATTTCCAGTGCCTGATGCAATAGATCATCACAAATATTTTTTGGGTGAATGAGTGAGGATGGGGACTGTAGTTTGGGTGCATTTGTAGCTTTGTCCTTAGTGCAATATTTGGCACATCTAAGCAATCAGAAAGCATTTTTTAAAAAATTTCTATGATTGTTTATAATAAACATCACTGGACATGGCCTTACTTCTTTTGTTTGATAATGTGTCCCCATCACTTCAGGGCTTAGAACATACTCTTATTATTGACCATGGACTCAGATAAGAAATGCTCAAACATGGCCTGATGGACTGGAGCCTTCACTCTGGTTATCTTACTCTTCAGTCACAATATTAATCTCTATCAAACTGCTTTCTAAATTGTCCTGAGTTCCTCTTTTGGCCATAGCCTTTCCATCACCTGCCCTGCTGGTACCTCGCTTGTCCACATCAGGCCACGTTATGATGTCTCCAGAGTGACAGGCAGGCAGGTAGGTTGAGTTGTCAGCACACACACTCTCAGAGGGCAGCTGCCTCCTCCAAGTGCCACAGCGTCAGGGGACAACCCCTCACGTTAACAGAAGTGGGAGGTAATGCAACCTTCGGGCGGCCATCACCTTTGTCAGACAATAGTGCATTCAGTTTGAAAGACTCCACCGGGAAGTTGCAGACTTTTAAAACTAATTTGGTGTTTATTCAACTTTGCAATCACTTCTGTGTACTATCTGTGTTTCACACACCGTGAAACGGCGCTACACTGTGCAATTGAATTAGTTCTACAGTGACTCAAAGGCATTAAACAATGACTTTGATATTTTAAGTACTGACTAGGAGGGATTTTTAATTCCTTCCTTATAATGAAAGCAACAAAAAAAACCCAGTTACACAACCCTGGAACACTTATTCTCTTTTCTATTCTGGGTGGACCCCACTGAGACAGGAAAAAAATCTCTGAGCATTTAGTTTGCTTAATGGCAGAAGAAAAATTAAACAAGCATAGACGTGCAACCTTAATGACACCCAGCAACACTAGAATAACAGTTCTCGGCTTCTAAAACCTGTTATTTAATACAATGGGTAAATCTTGTGGGAGCTTTTCAGGTGCTGCTGAGTCTGACAAAACAGCTACTTTGTGAGGAAGGGCGGGGGGAGAGGCAGGGTGTGCCCTGCTTGTGCTCATTTGCTCTGGAGGGTCTCCCCGTGCAATCCACATGGGCAGCTGCTGGGTGCGGTGCAGGTCTCACTGGGCAGTCCCTGGAGGCTGTGACCCCTCTGCAGACAACACCAGGGCTATGCCAGACACAGCTGCTGTCAGTTCTGCCAGGAACACCGTGGCACTTTTCCTTCAGACCCCTTTTGGAGACAGCATTGAAAGCAACAAGAGGGAAGGAAAAAAAAAAAATCCCAACAGAAACCACAGCCAGTGAATTAGTGCCATGAAACTACAAGCATTAGCTGGTAATAGTTCAGGCCAAAGCACCTAAGTGATGATTCACATCTAACAATAAATATATGAATAGCTGTTGAAAGCTTGTTTGATTTTCACAAAGAGGTTTAAACAAACATTCGTTTGTTCATTAGTCTTAAGCAACACTTTTATGGCAGGGGGTGCATTAAACCTAACAGATGTCTGTGACCGAGATATTTGGTAGTTTTAAAGATGAAGACACAGAGCCATGCATATCGTTTATGCAGAGCGTCCTTGAAGTACCTGTAATGGAGTGAGATACAGTTATTATGTATTGATGCTGTGAATCTTCATCCAGCGAGAGACAACGGGCAGGCGAGAAGGAATGCCGTGTCTTTGGAGATAAAGACTTAGAGGGCCCCATTCTGCAATTGGTCCTGCGTCTGCATAAACTCATTTTGTTGTTGTTGTTGCATAATTTTTTAAAAACACAAGTGGTTTAAATCTGTTCCCTGAGGTAATGTATGCTAAACCGGCATTCCAACACCATAAATTCCCAGCTTACTGCAATCTCAGCGTGGGTGTCAGGTCGGGCTGGGTTACTGAGGAAATGGCCGCTTCAAAATTTGAGGGTAATTGCCTCTATAACTCGGTTAGCCTGGGCGCTGTCAGGAAATCTCTAATTGTCATCGGGACCCTGTTCCCTTTCCCCTTCGCCTTGCTTTCCACACCGGTTTTGCACTGATGGCCTCTCTCTCGGTGAAGAATGGCACCGGGCCTTTCATCTTCTGGAGCACGTGGCTTTCGTCACTGTCAAAGCCTTTGCTCGCGACTCTGTGATGTCATCCTTGATGAGGCCCAGAGGGCAGTGGTTTGGCTGAGCACATTTTTGCCCCAGCCAGGCCCCATCCTTGCCCAGGAAACCAGCAGTTAAAAGAGGATGGCTCATGGTGATGAGGTTGGTATACAATGAAGAGCAAATGACCCTAAACCCGATTGCCCCAAGTTGTTTATGCGTGTCAGATTATTGATGTCTACTCGAATGGTGTGAGCAGTTTCAACAGCATGCTCTGATTTCCTCTCTCATCTTGTGTGTGCGGGAGCGATGGTAGGAAGGATGTCACTGGGTTTGTATATTAGCTCACAGCTTCGGGCTTCTATTGATATGTCTCTACATATGGGGGGATTTTTCACCGAACTTCATTATAAACTATGTTAAATCCTCAACTCCTAAATCCAAATCATTCATTATCTTGCTTAAAATACTTTTCAAATATATCACATTTGACATCATATGTCACTGATAGTAGAGGAAAATGATTACATATAACGATCAATAAATGTTTTAAATTTATTTTACTTATTATCATTGTCTTAATATTTTGACAGGGAGGGCTGCATGTCAGCCATGCCATTGTCACGATGTGAAGCAATGGCATTGAACCGCCTCACCTTCTTTCTGTGTTGCTGTTTAAGGGTAAAATGGGCCCCAGGGACAATACAGCTAGATCTCCAAGGAAGCATCTGTTTAAGGAGTCAATTCAGATCATCCCTGAATAAAGCAGCCTCGTGTGAAACAAAAGCTGGGGGTCAAGTCCTCACTCTAATCTGTGGCCTTGCTCCCAGTGGCCTCAAAAATAATAGGAGCTAAAGTGTGTGGAGAGCTTTCTATGTGCCAGACCTTGGGCAAAGTGCTTCAGATATTTTATCTCATTTCATCTTAGGAGGTGAGGTGCATTCACCCCTGATTTAGGGATGGGAAAATAGTGGCTCCCAAAGCATAGGAACATTTACAAGGTCACAAATCTAGAAGGTGGCAAGGCTGGGGTTTGAATAGATCATTGATTGGCTTGTCTCGGACACCAAAGCCATCACTGTTCCATGTGGTTTAGAACTAAAGTTGATTCTGGCTTCTGGCTCATCCTGACTTCCCATCAGAATTCTGTCTCTTTCCCAGGTTCTTGCGTGGGAGTCATACAGCAGTCATGATTCTGCAGTAGCACTTGCATGAGGATAGTGGGTTGAAGTTTACAAAATGCTTTCATACCCCTGGAGAAAATAGGCTTGGAGGCAGTCTATACTCTTCTCTATCTCCAAGCTTTATAGGTCAAAGGCAGATTCAAAGAGAACTTTAAGAAAGGAGGTTTTGAGAGCCATGTTTTTCCTGTTATTTAGGACACAGGCAAAGCCAGATTCTTTAAAAGGCTAAAAATGTAGGTTTGACCCTGTGTGAACTAAGCACCGAAGCAATGGGTAATAGATGTGAGCTGGAATCAGTCACAGCAGCGGTATTCTCTATGCCCAGCTAATTAAAGTCCAGCAAAGAGCTCCTGGTGGGCAGGGCTGATGTCTTCTCAGCCCAGTCTCCGCTTTGTGCAGAGCGGGTGCCCAGCCAATATTTGTTGCATGTGGTATTCACCCACAGCCAGAGATCAGCAACGTGTTACCTTCTTAAACCCTTTCTTCTCAACTACTGATTTGTTTATAATGTGTTTTTGTTTTTATCAGCAGGTCTGCACTAACATCTTAACAATTAGCCTTGGCAACTAAAAACTAGTCATTTATTCAATGAATATGTATTTACTCTTACTTTTATGGACAAAGCTCTGTGTTGCACACTGGAAACATAGCAGAAGTGAATAAAATAGACAATTGTGGGAGATATTCATTAGTCATAAATAATTAAATTAGTAATTATTTAATTATCATGGTTGCAAGTCTTACAAAGTGAAAGTGGTATGGGTGAACCTAATAAGAACTGGATCTAGATTGAGAGCTTTCTTGGAGAAATGATATTTGAGCTGAACTGCTAAGGGTGAATGAGAATGAAGCGGGCAGGCAGAGCAGGGAAATGATAGGAGGAAAGGTGTTGCACAAACAGTCCAGGGAGAGAGAGCATTGGTGAGAACAGTGCAAGCAGAAGAAGCTCCGTAGTGTTCTGAAACAGAAACCAGGTCAGTTTGGCTGTCATGGGGGCTGAGGAAGAAGGTAACAGTGCAGCAAAATATGACTTTTTTTTTTTTTTTTGACTAGATAAAACTTTTTGGTTACAATAATAATAAAAAATGAAATGTATAGGCTGGATAAAAAGGAAAATCCAGAGGTAGGAAGGCACCAGTCATAACTTTATTAGAGCTCTTTATTCTCCTCTAGTTTCCTTGGCTCTAATCTCCCTCATATATTGACTTATGACCCATACGGTAGTGAAGTAGTAGCTATAGCTCCAGCCCTCACACTTGCCTTCCATATCAAATTTCTCAAAGCATTGCTATAAGAGGCCTGAGATTTAACCTGATGGGAGCAGTGAAGGTCACATGCCCTGCCCTGAACACAATATTGAGAAGGCAGAAATGGTCTGCTTAACTTGGCCTGGGCCAGGTGGTCTGTCTCTGGAGCTGGAGCCAAGGGAAGAGTCAGCTTTCCTAGAAGCACAGAGATTATAAAACAGAAATCAGGGCTGTGGGAAGATAGGATTGATGATGGAGAGGCCACAGTGTCCTCTCTCAGGCTGAAGAGAAGATAGGCCTGTGCTATCTTCTGTGGATTTGGGCCTTATTATAACCACAGGGGGTCATTCAAGAAAATTTATTTATTTTTATGATTACTTTTTAACAGGACCTTGGTAGGGAACAGTGGGGGTAAGGGGACAGATCAACCAAAGGACTTATATGCATGCATATAAGCCTAATCAATGATTATAGACAACAGGGGGGTGGGGGCATTAATGGGAGATGGGGGGTAATGGGAGAATAAGGGTACTTATGTAATACCTTAATCAATAAAGAATTTTTTTTAAAAGTCCTCTAATAGCCAAGGTAAAAAAGATGATAAGAGCCAGTGATCTTAAACATACTGATGTCTGCTACTTTTATGTTGTTTTTTTTTGTTTGTTTCCAAAGAATGTTCACATGTATTAGCTCATTTAGTGCTATGGTGTTTGGCATGGTTTACCTTGGAAAACGAATGGCTATTTTTTAGTATTTTTCAAATGGAACAAGTTGGAAGAGGTTATTGGTTAACCAAGATTTTAAGGTTTCATTTAATGGGTGGTAAATGATGAATTAATTCTTTAAGAAAAAGACTTCTTTAACTCTAAAAATAGTTTGTACAAGTGCATTGTTCCTCAGCCAACTTGGGAGAGGAGCCAATTTTTGCCATGCTCTAAGAATCCTCACCAACTTTCATGCCATTTCATGAACTTAACTCTCTGGATAGCTCCGGGATTTAAGTTAAAAGGGTGACTTAAAACAAAATCCAGAGCACATTACCCTTGTCTCTTCATGTGTACAATATGTCCTTGGCTCCGCCGGGAAGGCTTTTAGAGAGTGAATAATTTCAGAGTTTCCTTAAGCGGGTTTCCTGAGTTCCCCAGACTTGTTGTCACCTGGACCTGTCCCACTTATTTGGTTGTCAACAACATGCTAATGGAAAGGGGATAATGAATGCAGCAAGAGCTGCCACGCAGATCTCAACAACTTTCCATCTTGCTATGGAGCTGAAAGTGTGGGTCTCCGTCTTCATTTGTCACAAGCCTCCCCACCCCAGAGATCTGTGGGAAGAACATAAGCAGAGAGAGCCAGCATTTAGACAGTGCGATGACTAGAGGAGATGGCGTCTTTCAGAATCTTCTATGAAGCACTTACAAGGGTAAAAGGGGCCCATGAAGAGCAGTGGACTGGCATCACTCAAAGAATCCACATGCAAATCACAGTTACAAAAAGTGCTGTTTGTCAAACATTAGGGAAGAACATTGCTACATTCCAACTAACCTACCTAAGAAAACTGTGTAGGAGGCAGAGAAGGAGGCTTTTGGAATGGGAGGAAATTCCAGTTCAGTCTGGTTTATAGAAACTTCAACCACAAGCTCCTTTCAAAAGGATATCAGGATTCAAGCATTACATCACTTAAAGAAATTCTCATTGGTGTTCAGACTGACTGGCTGGAACTCGGGTCTCTGTATTTAATCCTGCCTCAGCAGAGGCATTGCCTGTTTAACATTGGGAATATACTTTTCCTGTTGTTGCCACAGCAGTTAGCATTGGAAGGAAGTTAGTTTCTATACTTACTCATCTCAGAGTAAGTTTTTATGTTTAGAGTGTCAAAAGTTATTTCAAATATTTTGTAGTGATATAATTGTAAAAGCAGCATTACTTAGAGAAATGCTTCAATAAAAGCCTTTGAAAAATAGAGAACACAAGTTATTGTATGATTAACTTCACTACACTTCAGTCCTCTTTCTCTTAATCTCCCCCCAGCTTTATTTAGATATAAGTGACACATAATATTGTCTAAGTTTAAGGTGAACAATGGGATGGTTTGATATATGTATATATTGCAAAATGTTAACTGCGGTAAGCTTAGTTAATGCTCCATTATCTTACATAACTATCTTTTTTTTGTAGTGATAATATTTAAGATTTATTCTCCTAGTAACTTTAAAGTATATAATATACTAGAGGCCCGGTGAATGAAATTTGTGCATAGGTGGAGTCCCTAGACCTGGCTGGTGATCAGGGATGATTGGGGCCTTCCTGCCAGCTGCCAGCTGTAGAGGGACCTGGGGAGGTTGGCTGGCCCAGGAGGTTGGCTGTAGGAGCACACTGACCACTAGGGGACAGCTTCTACATTGAGTGTCTGCTCCCTGATGGTCAGTGTACATCATAGTGACTGGTCGTTCTAGTTGTTCCAGCATTCTGGTTGCTTAGGCTTTTATATATATAGATTATAGTTAACTATAGTCACCCTGCTGTACTTAGCACCCCAGAACTTATTCATGTGGTAACTGGAAGTTTGTACCCTTTGACCAACAACTCCCAATTCCCCCTACTCTACTCTCCAGTAACTGGAAACCATCATTCTATTCCTTCTTTCCATATCTCCACTATTGTGAGTAATGAATGCTGCAATAAACATCGGAGAGCAAATATCTCTTCAAGATAGGGATTTCATTTCCTTTCAATACATAGTTGAGATTGTTGGATCATATCGTAGCTCTATTTTTAATGTTTTGAGAAACTTAAATACTGTTTTTTATAATGGCTATGGCAATTTACACTCCCACCAACAGTACGTAAGGGTTACCTTTTCTCCACATATTCACCAACATTTACCTCTTGTCTTTTTTTAAAAAAAAATATTTTATTGATTTTTTTACAGAGAGGAAGAGAGAGGGATAGAGAGTTTGAAACATCGGTGAGAGAGAAACATTAATAGCTGCCTCCTGCACACCCCTTCCTGGGGATGTGCCCACAACCAAGGTACATGCCCTTGACCAGAATCAAACCTGGGATCCTTGAGTCGGCAGGCAGATGCTCTATCCACTGAGCCAAACTGGTTAGGGCCTCTTGCCTTTTTTATGACTGCCATTATAACAGGTGTGAGGTGATATCTCAATGTTGTTTTGATGTATATTTCCTTGATTATAGTAAAGCTGAGCATCTTTTCATGTGTACATTGGCCATTTGTATGTCTTCTTAGAAAAATATATATTCAGGTTCTCTGTCCATTTTAAAAGTTGACTATTTGTTGTGGTTTGTTACTATTGAGTTGTATGGGCTCCTTATATATTTTGGATATTAACTTTGTATCATATATATGGTTTACAAATATTTTCTCCCATCCATAGCTTAACTTTTCATTTTGTTGATTGTTTTCTTTGCTGCATAGAAGATTGTAGTTTGATATGGTTCCACTTGTTTATTTTTGCTTTTGGTGTCTTATCCAAAAAATTGAGATCAATGCAAGGAGATTCCCCCCTTCCCCCCTATATTTTCTTCTAGGAGTCTTATAGTTTCAGCTCTTACATCTAAGTATTTGATTTTTTTAAATTTAATTTTTGCAGGTGAATATCCAGTTTTCTCAGCACCATTTGTTAAAGAGATTATTCTCTGCTCATTGAGTATTCTTGGATCCCTTGTGAAATATTAGTTGACCATGTATAAATGGGCTTATTTCTGGATTCTTGATTCTGTTCCATTGCTCTGTGTGTTTGTTTTTATGCCAGTACCATACTGTTTTTATTACTGTAGCATTGTAATATTGTTTGAAATCAGGAAGTGTGATGCTTCTAGATTTGGTCTTCTTTCTCAGGATTGCTTTGGCTATTTGTGGTCTTATGTGGTTCCCTAAATATTTTAGGATTATTTTTTCCATTTCTATGAAAAATGCCTTTAAATTTTTGATAGGGATTTCACTGAATCTATAGATAACTTTAGGTAGTACAATCAGTCCCTTTCTGTTATAATAATATTCTTAACATTTGCATCAGCATGTATGTTAGATTGTTGCTTTACACTGTCATTATGTAAGAATATTAAAATTACAGGCTTATAACTAAGTAGCCATCTACATAAATGGAAGCAACATACCCTGGCCACCAAAGAGACATGTGAGTATTTTGGCTAAATGGTGATAATATTATTTCAGTATTTTCCACTTTGTCTAGGAAAGGGCATTGATATAGTTAATGATTTAAAAAATATACCATTCTGGAATTGGCCTGTACTCTTCCCCCTGGATTCTTGAATGGAACCAAATAGATACAAATAGTAATTGTGGGTCAGAGTGGTAAAATGACTCATAGAAGCTTGGGAATTGTGAAACTGTTATCTTGATTTCATATTACTGTCCCTTATTCCTAATGGTGATGTAGCTAACATATGTTTTCCAGTAAATAAATTAAAACGCTCTCTATTGTAAACATTTTTGTTTTTTATAATATCCCTGGAGATAGATGGGGACAATACCAGAGGAAGGAAATGTAAGCATAGAGAAATGAAGAATTATAAAGGATAGAGGAACACAGGGAAGAGAACATGGACACTTGTCTGCAGGAGGAATGGGGCTGAGATATAACTACCAGCCAGTACATTAGGGAGCAAGGAGATACTTCTTGGGCTTCTCAAGCCTGATGGGCTTATTATTTCTTCTGGTTCTATTACTCCCCCCATGAACAATAAGATTTTTTACTTCCTCAGTTAGGATTTTGTCTCTAAAGATATGAAGAGGAGGGTGGCAGCGTAAAACCCCCAAATGGCTGACCTTCAGAGAAGGCAGGAAGTTCATGACATGAGTGCATATGAGTAGCTGAGGTAGATTATTGCACAAAGGGACCTACATTTCAACTGGTTCAGAATCGGCAGTTAACTCCAAGTGATATACTGAAATACTGTAAAATTAGTTGTATGTCAAAGAGTAACACATATTTCTTATTTTAAAAATATGTATTTTGTTGTTTTTTTATAGAGAGGAAGGGAGAAGGACAGAAAGCTAGAAACATGGATGAGAAAGAAACATCAATCAGCTGCCTCTTGCACACCTCCCACTGGGGATGTGCCCGTAACCAAGGTACATGCCCTTGACCGCAATCGAACCCACAACCCTTCAGTCTGCAGGCCGACGCTCTATCTACTGAGCTAAACCGATTTTGGCAACACACATATTTCTTACCTATCTCACCAATGTTCCCTTTGTCAGTTTTGAAACCATTTTTTAGAATAAAGGCTCCCTCTAGCTCAAAGCTCAAAATTATCAGCCACATTGAAAAGAAGAGTAAAAACAAGCCAACAAACTGTGCAGTGTCTTTCCAATATCCATATCGTAAGTCAGGTTCCTCAGGACTCAGGGGGGGGGCTGACTTTGGAGGAAAAGAAAAGTCCGGGAGATATCAAACTGTGGTGCAGTTCCAACAAAGGCCTTGGGATCCTGTGACCCTTTTCGTGGGGCCCTTTGAGGATCTCTAAAACTGGCTTAGACTTGCAGAGTTGTTCTGAATTGGGGCGAGGGCATTTGCCCTCATTACTTGCAGCGACCGGTCATGGCATGTGGATGGCCTTAGGGGATGGGCTGTGACCCTGGCTCTCTAGGGCAAGTACTAGAGAGGGCCTCAGCTGAGAGCTGAAGCGGTCAACACTGCTGGTTGATGAGGGATGAATGTGTCAGTTTCAGATCTGGGCAGCACACCACAGCATTCACTACAATGCAGATAAAAGGTCTCAGCAAAATGGACTTCGAAGATTATTCATTTCTTTGAAAGATTGCCAAAGTAAACTTTAGGATGATAAAGATTTCAAAGACAACCCTCACTTGGCCCAGTGATGGCAGATTCTTTAGAAGTTTTGAGGCAAGGCTCTTGCTTGATACCTTTTCACTCAGATCATCCCAGGAATGGCTTTTCCATATAATAGACAATAGCAAGGACACAGGGGCTGCTCTGATTTTTGATGTGTAGGATGGTGGGGACAAGGGTAGGAGTGTTGTCGCCTCCAACTCAATCTACTTGGAAGAAAATAGAAAGCAGTTGGCTTAACCTTCTCCACTCCAGTTTGAGTCTATATTCTTACAGGATGAGCGAAAGGTTACATTAGGGATCTTTCTGTGTAAGAGGGGGGTCAAATTTGCTGCCAAGTACAGGAGCATCGGAGCCCTGAAATTGTAAATAAAAACCGGTTGTGCATTTGAAACAATGCCTTATGTGGCATCATTGCTCAGAGCCACTTCCGGGAGCTGGCGGATCACCGTGGCATTGCCCATGATCATCAAGGGCTGTCTGAGATTCAGAAGGTGAAGCAAGAAGATATGTGTGCCTAATGTTGAAGAAAAGCATTTTTATGTCTGTTAACATTTATGGGGTCCGATTGAGTGGGTTAGCAAAATAAAGACAGATGGCAACAGATTAATGCGAACACTTACAATCCCTACAATACTGCACCCACTCCAGCTGAAGCGCTCCTGCTCAACTTCCTCTACAACTCACAGTCAAATGTCACTTAGTGACCCTGAAGAGAAGAGGAATTTATGATGGATCAAGAATCAGGATTAACCATACATTTATCATGGAATGAAGCATCAGAAACTTTATTTAATGTATAACTGTGATGTTTGTCTGGGTCTGGTGGATCATTACTTTGCAATCACTCCTTGTGTTAGGAAGCAGGAATTGATTAGCCTAGGGTCATTAAGTCCATCCCCTGCCTCCAGGCTGTACAGTCAGTGTAAATGGTTCCAGCTGGATATGCCCTTATGCTATTCTTAAGGAGCTCCTGAAGAGGAAATTACAAGATGTTTCAGGGGAGCACATTGTGAGGGTCTCACAGCCTCAAGCTCTAAGACATTCTCTTCCATAGTTAAGGAGCACTGGACTAGGGAGTCATGAAACCTGGGCTCTCCTGTCAGCCCTGATACTTAGCAGTGGTTAGACCTGGAGATAGCCATTTTTTGATTTAGTCTTCTTCAACAGAAGAGGAGAACAATAATATTTCTTCTGACATGGCTGACACCTCCCACAAGGCTGTCAGAGGATCAAAGGAGACAGTGATAGGTAGGGCGCTGTTGTGTTTCTAAATTAAGTTGTGATTTACCAGTTCTAGGGGACAAATTGAGATTAGTTAGAGACAATTAAGGCCTGATCAGGCCATGGAGAAGCAGAAGCTTTTGAGAGTGTAAAGCCTCAGTGAGTTTAGATGGAGAAAATAGGTATAAGGCGGAATCTATCTTGCTTAGGTTGAACATAAACTTCATTTGACTTGGTCATGTTCAAGCCTATTGCCCTCATCACAATGCAATACCAAAGGTTAAGTTATCTGATATGGGGGTTTCAGTTTTCATTGTATTTAAGTACCATTTGGGATGATTTTTTGTTTCTAGCTTTAAGATGTTTGCTGACCTGGAGTGCCCTGTCCTGTATTTGGCTGAATCCAATTACTAGTAGTCTAATGTGGATGTGATGTTGTAGAGACACCTACCCACTCGTTGCACATGTGTTTCCATATCACATAATGAAAAATACATTGTAGCTTCAAGCTTCTGATAAATGATGGTAAATTTTTTCCAGTGTTGGAATTCTTTAATGTCTGATAAATGTCTTTCATAATTCACCCAAGCTTTTGGAGTACAAGGGAACATCTATTATCAAACAGAGATATGAATTTTCCTCGTGTATGCCTTCTGCATGACCCCACCTTGCTTTGGGAGTGTTTGGGTTGAGGCCGGTTTTGTTTTTGCTGCCCCATGGGTTACGTGGCTGCACAGGAAGAGTTGTGACCCTCTCTCCCTCCACCCTCGGACACAATTTGTCCTGTCTCTTTCACCCTTGGAGAGCCTCACAGCTGGTCTGCATGATACCAGATATTGTTTTTATGATAAATGAAGGCCTTTTGGAAAGTATAGTGTCTCTGTCCTGCTATGGTGAACGAAATGCCTCCTCCAAGGACAATGCACTTCCTATTAGTTGCAGCAATTGCACAGCCATTTCTGCTTTTTGATTTTTGCCTTTCCCAAAGTTTGGGTATGTTTCTTCCCTTCCTTTTCTATTCGATTCCTGGAGTTTGCTTGAGACTTCTGTCTTTTAGAGGCTTTTTAAAGTTTTTTGTTTGTTTTGTTTTTTTAAGCAGTGAATGGAAGCTATGGCTCAATGAATTTACTGTTTCGTTTATTTTCATATTTCCAGCAAGTAATGGTGCCAGTATGCAAACTCAAGTCTTCTGATTATTCATCCCATGTCCTTTTAACTTGAACACAGTGTTTAGCACAAACTAAAACTTACAATAATGTTTATTTGACACATTTAACTACATAACTACATGAATCTTGGTGATGGGCCTGCCCAGCCATTAGGCATCCATGGTAGGTTATAGAAATGAAAAGGGTGAATGTGTTTGAAGCACAAAGTCAACATTTGTAGGCTGAGGGGTGAGCAGAGAAGAATAAAGAGGTTGTGGTTCCCTGCAGTTTCCCAGTCCTTCAGGAACCAGGGGCTCATTTTAGGGAAGTGTTTTCCTGCAATGAGCCATTTCTAGGGCCTCAAGCTTGGGAAGTGAGACAAGGCAGGGGCTGGGAGTGGTGAACATCTTTCATTTCATAGCACTTGCTCTGGGATGCCATCATTAAGTTCTAGAAGAAGAAAAAAGAAAGTATGGTAAATGCCTCAGAGAAGCTAAAACAATTTCAATTTAGGCAGGTGGCTAAGGTGATAAGTTCATACTGTGATGAGTAGTTTTACCTGTCAACTTGACTGGGCCAGAGAGTACCCAGTAGATATTGGGTTAAATGTTATTCTGGGTGTGTCTATGAGGGTGTTTTGAGATAAAATTAACATTTGAATCATAAGACTGAGTGAGGCAGATTGCTCTCCCTAAGTGTGTGCCTCGTTCTATCAGTCAAAGAACTGAATAGGACAAAAAGGCTGTCCCTGCCTCTAGTAAGAGGAGTAAGAGAGAATAAGCCCTGCCAGACCACCTTCACACTGGGACTCCAGCTTTTGTCTGTCTTCAGACTTAATGTGAAACATCAGCTCTTACTGGGTCTCAAGCCTGCAGTCTTCCAACTGAAACTATATTATCACTTCTCCGGTTTTCAAGCTTTCAGACTTGGACTGGACTGGAACTACACTATCGGCTCCCCTAACTCCCATGCTCTCTGACTACAGATCTGGGGGCTTTTCAGTTGTCATACTCACATAAGCCAATTCTTATACTTAATATTTTCCCACTGGTTTGGAGAACCCTGAGTCATATAACATCCCTCCTGTAAAGTAGGTGGTACATAGTGAATGACAAGGCAGAAGTGGAAGTATTCTGTGGAGATCTGGGGGAGAGAAGTTGGGGTCCTGGCAGAGAAAACACTCCAGAAATAGGACACAAAAATACAGGATGAGCTATATTCTTCCTACAGGTATGGGAGTGACTTCTCAACTTTGCTATGACCTTCTCAACTTTGCTATGACCTTTGCTATGACAGGAAATGTAATGAGGAGGAGGTAGATGGAAGGGGCTAAAGAGTGAAGGCAATCTGGGAGCTTGAATAAGGAAACCTGGGCCAGAGTGTAAGGCAAGGGTTTTGAGCCATCATACAACAATGTGAAATTTGCTGGGATACAAAAAATGAGAGAAAAGTAGAGAGGCAGGGAGGGCGAGGAGGAGACAGTCTGAGAGGTTAAGGGAAGGGCATACCGAAAGGGCATCTCAAAGACTAAGAACGTTGCCTTCAACCAGTCTCGCTTGCTCCTCTCTAAAGATGAAAACAGTGTCATTTCACTTTATCACATAAGATTTTGCCTAATTTTAACTCACTCCAGCCATCATTTCTTATTCATTTGTTCAGCAACTATTTACTGAGCGTTTACTCTGTACCAGGCCCTGGTCAAAAGTGCACAGGATACAGCTGTAAACCAAGCAGTCAAAATTCCCTGCCCTCCTGACTGTCAGATAGTGCCTCCTGCTCTAGTAAAACCAAAATTTTGAAGAGAAAAGACAGTCCCTGCTCTGAAGGAGCTTATTGTCCAAGAGGATGATTTACACATGCACAATTAATGATAACAGGAAAATGTGACACACGGGAAAAGGCTCCAGGAAATGAGAATTACTCCCTCCTAATTTTTTTGACCCACTTTGAGATCCTGCCATTAAACCACATGATTATTTAGTGCCTAACAAATTACAAACTGCATCTGACATATATTATCTTACTTCATGCCCTGAAAAAAAAAATTAAGTGAGATAAATCAGATTATTAATTGCAAATTTGAGAAGATAAAAGCTCCATTGTTTAAAAATATGTTTTTATTGATTTTTAGAGAGAGGAAGGGAGAGGAATAGATAGAAACATCGATGAGAGAGAAACATCATGTATGGGCTGCATCCTGCACGCTCCACACTGGGGATTGAGCCAGTAACCTGGACATGTTTACTGATTGGGAATCACACAGGTGACTTGTTGGTTCCTGGATTGACCCTCAACCACTGAGTCACACCAGCCAGGCTCAATTGTTGACAGATCTGTTTTTATGGAGAATTCTATATTCCTCTTTCCATTCATGTCAGGCCACATGTCCTGCCTTTTCTAACCTCTCCTACTGGTGAGAGAAGTGAAGTATTGAGTGCACAGGGTTGGGTAAGCCAGTGGCAGAACTGGTTCTGAGTGGCTATGAATCAAAGATAACCAGGTGGGTGCAAAGGGAAGTATGGGGTGGTGGGTACAGGAATGGTATTTTGTACTAGAATTGATCATGCATGTCCAATTTATGTGTAATGCTATGTGAGGATGAGTGTTATATGATACTAGAGGCCCGGTACATGAAATTCGTGCATGGGAGGGGGGTGTCCCCTCAGCCCAGCCTGTACCCTCTTCAATCTGGAACCCGATCAAGCCTAAACCCGCAGTCAGACATCCCTCTCCTAATCCTGGACTGCTGGCACCTAATGGCTCACCTGCCTGCCTGCCTGGTCACCCCTAATTAATGCTCCCTCCCTCTGTCCCACTGGCCTGATCACCCCTAATTACCCCCCACTGCCAGCCAGTTTGCCCCCAACTTCCCCCTCCCTGCCAGCCTGGTCACCCCTAACTGCCCCCTCCCCCCATGCTGGCCTGGTTGTCCCTAACTGCCCCTGCTGCTGGCCTGATCATCCCTCACAGCCCCCTCGCCAGCCTAGTCACCCCACGCAGTCTGCTGTTCAGTCATATGATCATCTCTCACTAACTCCCCTCCCCCACTGGCCTGGTCATCCCCCAGCTTCCCCCCTTTACCAGTCTGATCATTCCTAATTGCTTCCCCTTTTATCCCCGCTGGCCGGGTTGTATTTCACTGCTCCCCTCTGCCAGGCTAATTGCCCCTAACTTCCCACCCTGCTGGCCTGGTTGCCCCCAACTGCCCCCCCCTTATCCTAGTTGCCTCTCACTGCCCTTCTTGCCAGCCTAATCACCCCCACCTGCCCCCTGCTGGCCTAGTCACCCCTCACTGCCCCCCTGCCAGCCTAATTGCCCCCAACTGCCCTCCCCTGCTGGCCTTGTTGCCCCTCACAGTCTTCCTCTCCACCCCCCTGCTGGCCTAGTTGCCCCACACAGCCTGTTGTTCAGTCATTTAGTCATCCCTCACTATCTCTACCTCCCTACTCCAGCTGGCCTGGTCATCCTTTACTATTCCTCCAACCAGCCTAATTGCCCCCAACTGCCCCCTTGCTAGCTGGTGTTATTGCCCCTGACTACCCCCCTGCCAGACTAATCACCCCCAACTACCTCTCACCCCCTGCTGGCTTGGTCACCCCTAACTGTCTCTACCTTCCCCCTCCTCCACCTCCTCCCACTGGCCTGTTTGCTTCTCACTGCCCATCCCTGCTGGCCTGGTTGCCCCTCACACTCCCCTCCCCCCACGGACCTGGTTGCCCCATGCAGCCTGCTTTTTCAGTCATTTGTTCGTCCTTCACTAATCCCCCTGCCAGCTTGGTCATAAGCAGCTATTTTGAGAGGGCATGAAGATCAATTTGCATATTATCTCTTTATTATATACAATTAAAAAATTTTAGGGAACATTTCTCTTGTACCTACAGACAACTTTACTGTGCACAGATGTATGTTTTTCCTGCCTGTCAAGCAGGTCCTACAAAGGGGAATAGAAGGAATGGAAGGCACCCACCAGAAAGAGGGCAGGTTTCTTAGCAATTCTTTCTCAGAAAACTCATCCTACCTTTCCAAAAATACTGGATAAGAGGACCAGTTCTCCCAGGATACTTACAGGACCGAACCAAGAAATTGCTGGAGGGAAAAAGTCAAGGGGACTGTGGAACAAAGCCTCAGATTTCCCTCTAGCAGCATGTAATTAGAGGAGTTTGTCAGTCCTTTTCATCTTCATCTTCCTCCTGAGAGGTGGGCGGGATAGGTCCTGATGTTCTCACTCTATGGATGAGGAACCAAGACTGACATGTTTAGTATTTATGGAGATTATAAACAAGAGACATGTGGAGTAGAGTTTTTATTTCAAGTATGTCTAATTTTTAAATCACACATTTCTTTTTCTATGATACATTTTTCCCTTATGAATAAAAAGTGAGGGGAAATTGAAGCTTAAAGTAAATATTATAACTAGTTATATATTTATATAAATTTAATGATGTAGCCAGTCAGTAGAGCTTACTCACAGTACCATTTTTATTCTTCTCAATTAATTGTGGTTTGCACAGTCTTAATGTAACAAATCTCAACCTTGCTGTATATCTGAACTTTTCAAAAACATAGATATGTCTCTGTGTGTGTATGTGTGCTTGTGGAAGTATGGTGGAGGGAGTTAGCTATATATTCTATATTGAATCAGAATTTCTAGGAGTTAGATTACATGAATTTCCAGGTTATTCTGATGGGTAGCCAGGGTTGGAAACTACTGTTAGGTCTTCTACTTAAACAGAGTATGGCTCTGATGGTGTATAGCTTGACCAGGTCTCTCCAAATGGGGTCCAAACACTGATCATGCTTGCATATGGTTATAATTTAACAAGGTTCATATTGGTGGGTGTATATGGAACAATCTATTTATGATAGAATTATGTGATAACCCAATAACCCATGTCCTCTATATTTCTTTCCCCCTAAGTAAAATCATGGTTTTTTAAATCATGCTCTACATGAGCATGATTTTATGCACTGGGCCTCTACTTATACTTTAATGCCTTTATATTTACCTATGTACCTATATTTATTTTTATTAATGCTCTCCATTTCTTCAAGTAAGTTTTATTTACTGTCAAGTGTCCTTTAATTTTCTCATTTTGTCTTTTTATTGGAATGTTTAATTCTTTATCTTTTTACTGGAATGTTTAATTCATTTACATTTAATATACTAACTGATAATGTAGGATTTCCATTTTTCTATTTGTTTTCTATATGCCTTATATCTTTTCTGCTCTTATGTTATTTTTACTAATAAATTCTGGGTTACATAGTTCCAAGTATGGCATCTTAGTCCCTTTGCTCTTTTTGCTATATTTTGGAGTTATTTTCTTAATGTTTTACATGGGTATAATAATTTATCACAATTTAGTTTGTTTAAATATCCACTTAATTTCAATAATTTATAAAAACTTTGTCCCTGGCTGAATTTTCTCCCTTCTCCTTTGTCATATTATTGTTATACAAGTGACACAATCTTATATAATAAAAGGCTGGGACCATAAGCGTAATGACCAGAACAACCGCTTGATCAGTCACCATGAGGTGCATTAACTACCTCTCAGTAGTGTGTCTCCCCGCTCCCCCCCCCCCCCTTCCACACCACCACTCCTGACCCACAGGCTCAGATTGCAGCAAGGGGAACGAATGGGGAACCATGGCAAGTGGAGGAAGAAGGGAAGTGGTGGCAGGGCAGGACTGGAAACTGTTGAGTGTCAGTGGGTGGTGGGTGGCGAGCTGCAGTGAGCATCCAATGGAGAGCAGCGGTGAATATTGCAGGGCAGCGGCAGTGAGTGTTCACAGAGCATCAAAGGGTGAGGAGCATCAAGGAGCATCGTGGGGTGGCGGTGGGGAGTGATGCGGAGCATTGCATAGCATCGTAGCTTGGGGAGCTTCATGGAACATCACAGGGCAATAAAGGCGAGTATCACATGGGGTGGTGGAGGAGAGCATCACGGAGTAGTTGTAGGGCATGGAGCATCACAGAGCTTCAAGTATGGTGAGCAGGAAGCATTGAGGAATGTTGTGGGAGAGAGGCAGGGAGTGTCACGGAGCAGTCGAAGGCAGGGAGCAGTTGCAGGCAGGGAACAGTTGCAGGGTGGCTGAGGCAGCAATGCAGAGCTTTGTGAGGCAGTGAGCATTGTGGAGCATTGCTGGGCATTGCGAGGTGTCACAGGGTGTCATGGGGCGTCAGACATGGCCATGATCACAGTTTAAGTCTAAGGAGTCTACTTAAGCATGATTTGGTGAGCTGGGCCTCTAGTTAAACTTTATTTGCCTATTAGCAGATTTATAATTATTTATAAATATTTATACAGTTGTATTTAAAATGTTATGGAAGAAAATAATTACAAAGGCTTTATATTTATCTATGTACCTATATTTATCTTTACTAATGCTCTCCATTTCTTCATGTAGGTTTTATTTACTGTCAAGTGTCCTTTAATTTTTTTCATGAAGAACTCTCTTTAGTATTTCTTATAGGGTAGATCAGCTAGTGACAAATTCTCAGTGACAAATCTGTCCACCTGGGAATGTTTTAAATGTTTTAATTTCTCCTTTTAAAGGATAGTTTAGCTGGGTATAGAATTCTTGCTTAATAAGACTGAGTCAGGTCAAATAAAGACAAACTTTCACATGAAAGTTGGTAGGAAACTGAACTGGTCAAATAATAACAGTTCTTTGGGAACCCACTAGTAGCTGCCATACTGCTAATATTTATTGAAATTGTGGGGCTGTTAGTTTTCAAGTGTATATCAGCACTGAGAAGAAATGGATGGAACTTAAAATGCCATATATCAATAGTTTGTTTTTCTTATAGAGATCATTGAGTAAAAATTCCTTGTTGCAAGCCTTTGATTAATTTCCAGATTCCTGAAAAAACTCTGCTTTTTGTTCTTTTGGCTTTTATGAAGGAGCAGATTATTTGACGGCCTTATTCTGCCATTTTCTCTGACATTACCTTCCTTAGCTTATGTTAATTCTTCAAACAATTTTTAAAAGAGTCTTTACATTATCTCTTTGAAAGTGGAATAATAATATCTGACCTGTCTCATTTTAGTTTATGGTAAGAACTAAAAGGGATAATATACCTAAAACACAAGTAAGCAAAATAAAGCAAATTGAAATGAAATATATACTGTTATAGTTCTTTTGTTAAGATATATATCGGTATTAGTCTAGTGTTCTGGCAGAGATGCCTGGCTCTCCTCAACATTTGTGCTTCCTCTTCCAAGGTGTAAAGTTATTGCTGAGAAATTATTTTCTAGCCATGGACTATATCTTTAGCTCTCTACCCTCACTAGTATATCTGGGAGGGATCATGCAATTGGTTTTCACCAATGGATTGTACACAGGATGTTAATGCTTAGTCAGAGGGGTTAAGGAATGTTCATACATCTATTTTCCCTTCTTTCAATGTGATATAAAAGGGCATGGTGATCTTGGAAGCCATGTGTTGAACATAATAGAGCTATTAAGATGGAAATCCTTACTTGATTGAGCACCATTCTAGATTTGTTTGTTTGATTGTTTGTTTGTTTATTTGAATAAGAAGTAAACTTCTGTTATGCTTGACCTAAATGCAAGAGGCACTCCTACAAGATGAGGCTAACATCTGGGTTAATTTATCCTGTATGCAATAGCAAGACTTTTGGTAAAATTATTTCACTTGACCATGTTAATTTGAGGATCTGAGAGTGAGAGCTTCTACTAAAGTCAGCCAACGTGGGCTTACCTCAACATGACAATCTGGGCTAGTATAAATAGCTGATGAAATGCTCTGTGGTCAGAAGAGACAATTTATAGCTGTCAGGTTGAGGGTTGATGACGTGTCCCCCTAAGGTGTAGATCCTCCAATGAATAACTGACTAGCCTTTAACTTCCTAGATAATATGTTAAACTGGAAAAATCAGGGTTCCTTTTATGTAGGTCGGGGAGAACTTCTACAGGCCAAGGTCAGACTCTTAAAAGAGGCAATTCGGGTGGAAATATCTGGCTTGAACACTGATGTCAGTTATAACATCTGGAGAGTCATTCTGGGAGTCAGAAATGACAGAGAGCAAATGCCACACTGTGGAAACAGAGGACGCTTGGAGTGATTTTGGACACATATGAGATACCCCAGGAACCCTTTGATTCCGAAAATGGGCTAGGGAATCTTGAAATTTTGCCAGTGACGGTTCTATAAAGGATAGTGCTTTTGTTGCTCCATTGTGGCATACATTTATCACTGAACCATCAGACTTTTGAAACCTGAGGAAATCCAGCCTACACACAGATGCTATGATGAGCTGGGCTATGCAGCTTATAATGGAGGCAGAAAAAGATGCTGTGATTTGTGTGTCTCCCTTGCTCATTCTCTTTTACTGTCTGAATTTCACTCTTTTTTTTTTCTTCTCCCTAATTGTATAACCACTGGGACTAGAGATCCTGTGGACGGAGTTCTGAGAAATCTAGGGGAATGTTGTAATGAGAAACTGTTTCCCATTGATCTTCTTCTCTCCCAGTAAGCTCTGTATTTGGGCTGCTTTGGGCGTGGGGGGAATGGGGCAAGGGCAAACATCCAGGAACTTACATTGTCAGGAGCTTTGTGGTTTAGACTCAGAAATGCAGTGAACTGATAATGATGGCAAGCAAAGGTTAAATCTCCATCTCATCATCAAACTGCGAAGAATAAAGGATTTGTATTCAGTCACACAATGTGGAATGAGGGCAGCTCTTAAAATGATTGCTTAGGGTTCTTTTTAGCACAGCTTCTGTTTAGCTGTATGTGACAAAGTCTGCTCAAAAAGAAACTTTTGACTAGATATATAATAAATGAGAGATGCCCTTGGGGAAAGAGAAACACCTGTTTTCCCCCTCACTTAGTTCAATTCCTACCCATTAATTACTCAGGAATATTTAGGTGGCAGGCATGCAGAATACAGCACCCCCGAGCCCTAGCCCCTGCACCAACAAAACTTCCTCTGGCATTTTAAAATTAAGAGTTATTTTTTTTTCTCCTTTTGGCAAACTGGTTTGCTTTTATACTGCCTCTATGGGGCCAGGGGAAATACCCATCCCTGAACATACACAAATCCAAGTTTGAAAAGCCTGGTGTGACAATGAACCATAGAAACAAGAGAAGGCCTTTGCTTTTGACCATACATGGACCTTGGCACTGCAATGTGGGGAATTTGCTCAGGCTCTTACACAGCTTCTGCCCTGTGCCCTCAGCGGGCAGCTGTGCTTTCTTTAGCATGGGTGCTTCCGGAGAGTGACGGCCCCTAAACCTTGGGAAGTTTCCCCCTCCACAGAAGAGCCCTGTCCAGGATGTTAGCCAGAGCAGAGCAGACGTCACTCAAAAGGAGATGTTTCCCGAGCATCTTCTCCTCTTCAATCCACTCCACTCCTCACCAGAGCTTCGCAAGAACTCCTTTTATGGCCACCTCTCACAAAAGTTTTTAGACTGTTTCTTTTCCACTTAATTGACTTTCCAATTTCTTACTCACACTTGGCTTCTGTCTGTGTTTTACTTCTGTGAGAGTTGAAAGCAATATTATTTAATAGCCACATATATATACCTTCCCGGAGGGCTACATCCTTGTTACAAGTCCACAGCTCCCCATTTTATTCCTTGAAATCAAGAGGAAACCCCCGCCCCTACCAAAACGAGTTAGATAATTAGCTTGGCTACTGTTTGCTGCAGAAAGCGTCTTGGGTTGGCTCTGGTCATTGTGCCTCAGCTTTTGGGCTGGGCCTCCCCTTCCGTGCAAGGGGCAGTCGGCATTAGTGCCAGCTGACCCCTGCTCCCTCACCACAAGCCCTTAATTGTTTATTAATGAAGCTTTCGCCAACCAAATCTACACATTGTCTAAACCTTCCGCCCCCAGACAACATTCCAGCCCGCCCACAAAAGTGCATGGTGGGGCTGCTCTCCGAAAACTCTCATTCTGTCCTGGGTAGAGTTGGTTAGAAATCAAACTTTTTTTTTTTTTTTTTACTTTTATTGGCAGCACCAGCTAAACATGAGGTCATTTCTGATCCCTTCTAACTGGCAGCACAGGTGTCCCCACTCGAAGCTGAGCTGGCTTCTCTGCCCAGTGCCCCCGAGAACTGTGTCTCTCTCTGCTCCGCAGTTGGTCTCCGGGCCTGGGAGCCAGGGCAGCCCTGGTGGAAACTCCTTCCAGACACCCAGTGGACGGAGCAGCCCAGCAGGAATAAGCCAGCGGTTTCTGCTTGGTATTTGAACATCATTTAATGAGTGCCCAGAATTCATCTGTAAATGCACATTGTTAATTTAGGGCCTGCTATTCATTAATTAGGGCTTTAGTGGCAAGTGCCATTGAGCTATCTGCAATGTTTAAGGTTATGTCAAGCCCTAGTAAACGGCCTGCTGATAACAAGCGGCATCCATCTTCATTACTCCGCCACTCCTGTCTGACTTTGCTCAGCATCTTCGAAGGGCTGTGCCTCTTGGAGCTGAAGAATTAAACTTTTATCCAAACCAGATTCTGCTCTTTCACCTCTTCTGATTCCCTGAGTACTTCCCATCTATTTTGCCTAAATGACATCTGATTACCTAACATGGAGCGGAGCAAGGTCTTAACCTAAAACAGCCCGCAGACCTCGGTTCTCAGCTGCACAGGTCCGGTGGGTTCCCGCTAAGGAAATCCTTACGTTTCCATTTCATCCGATCCTGGGCTCAGTGTAAAAGAAACAGTTTCTGATTTTTCCTCTCATAAGGTTGCAGTTTCAACAGATTTTTTTTTTGAAAGCCAGAGAAATACAGGAAATTAATTTTAAGCCCAGAGAATAAATGTCCCTATTGGTTTGAGTTTACTTTTGCAGTGTTTTTCTCTCTGAAAATATGTATCATTTGAGGCAATCATGGTGCCAAATGAAATAATTCCAAACCATCTAAAGGGCCCAGCATGGCAACTCTCAGCCGCACACTCGCCGTCACATTGGAGGGACCAGAGGGGCTCTACAAGGGGCTGGTTTCGCCCCCAGTGGAAGCAGGCAGCTCGCATGGACATTTAGGGAAACACTGCTCTTAAAGAAAAGGATGTAAGTACAAGTTTGTTTATCCTTCACATGCTAGGTTAGAGGACTTGCATAAAAACTAACTTCCATTGACAGATGGTCTCCATGACTAGTCGATTCTGAGAAGGCAGAGGGCTACCTGGCATGGCTGTTTAACACATGAGGGTGCTTGCAGGGAGGACCTACTGCTCCCCTGAACCATGGTTCAATTTTAAGCATCACTGGCCGGGATAGGTTATTGTAACGATGCTGAGAAGGGAGCCTGAGAGCCTGATGCTCAGTGTGTGCGAGGGGAGCTGGGGGGAGGACAAGGGGGCTGATAGCCCAAGGGAGGGGATCTGAAAACCTGTGCACCATTGAGCTGGCACACTTATCACAGGGTAACAGTCCATACAGCGGCCTGCGGTGCATTGCTGTCCCGGGCGCCTGCTGCCAACTGGCTTAGAAAATGCAGATCCCCCTTTCAGATAGAGAAAGCAGGAGGCAGAATGTCAGCTGACTGACATTCCCAACAATAGGTCTTCCTGAGCTCCGGGCGCAGGAGGGTGGATCTGAGCCACGTCCAAGTTCGAGGGGTCAGGAGTAGCTCCTATGGGGAAGGGCCTCTTCTCCCTCTCCTAGCTCTCACCAGGAGCCCGCCCGACCTGGCATTGGGCTGGAGGCCAGCCCTCTACCCCTTCTCTCACAGGCTGGCAGGAATGCCATCTTGATTTTCCCCCCCTTTTAATATTTTAATTAAATGGCATAACACAAATTTTTTAAGTGAATTTATCTGTGGATCATGTTGTTCTATATCTTAATACACTCTATATATGCCCAGAAACCGTCCCCACCAAACAAACAAAAGGCTTGGTTTATACCATTTAGTTACAAAGTTATCTACATGCTATGTGATTGAAAGAGACAATCTTAGGCTGAGGATTTCTTAACTTTACCATAATGATGCGCTGGGCACTTGAAGCAAGAGCCCTTGGAAGCAGACGTGCTGCAAGAGAAAGCACGCACTCTCTTGGGGAGAGAGAAAGCCAGGATATTGCCGTGGCAGGAGGAACAATGGAGCCAAGGAAACAGAGGTCAAAGCTGAAGGTTTCTGCTAGAATCCAGCTCTATACAGGTATTTTAATTATTTTATTCCAACAGAAAGTCTGCTCTAGCACTTGGAGTACCGCATGCAGACCCGCTGGGAAGAAAAGCACTCAATTGTTCAATTTTTATTATTCAAGATTGTATTAAAAAAAATTTTAGGCTCTTTGGGTCAAGGCTACTTTTAAAAGGTTAAAAGCTATTCAGAAGGGTTACCATATCCATAAAAGCAAATGAGATTAAGCCTAAAGACCGATGGAGAAAAAACAGTAATTTAGATAAACTGCTACCATCTAAAAAGTGTTTTGACTTTTAGGAGAGAAAGGGAATTCAGAGATTCTTGGATTGGTTGTCATATCAAAGAAAGATTCATTAAATTTGAAGCAATTATTTTTGTGTTTTTATTGTTGGTGTGTGTTAGTTCAGCGTCTACCTTTCTTCAGTTACATTCTTTAAAATGGTTTGGGAATTGTAATTACGTGGCTCCAAACATCCATCTGTCAACTCTTGACCTTGCTGGTTGGGCATCTGTAACATCAGACACTGTTGTCATGGAAAGAATTATGATGCTTCAATCGAATGTATGGCAAAGTTAACAAATCCATAACATGATCCAGATCACATGGAAGAGTTTAGAAAATGTGTTTCAGAGACCTCAGGGGGAAGTGACTAGGTTATTTCCATTAATGTTTATCTCCAGAGCTGGCCATTAATTGGGATAGTTTTTTATTACAACAGAAGAGCTAAATTTCAACCTCGAGCTTGAAGTGAGTACTTCAGATCAAAACGTGGAGTTCAGCAATGGAGACAAAAGCCATTATATGCTTCCAATGTCAAGTTGGGCATTCATTTATCATTGATTGACTTGGTGGCAACTTTGGAATGCCTGCCCTTCTTGGATCGTTTTTGTTTTTGCTTAAAGTACCCAGAGATATGCTTTAGTCTGGTTTTGTTGTTGATGTAAAAAAACTGAACCTGCCAAAGGGTGGATGGAACTCTCAGAGCTGGTAGAGCCAAGAAAGAGGTGAATAAAGCAATCAGGATTGGCTGAAATTTACTCGAAAGACTAAAAAGCATATAGAACAGAAAATTTCCTGACATTAAAGTGAGTAGTGAGTCCATATAAAAGTTTAATTTTATATTTTATGGAAACAGTTTGGCTTGACAAAGGTAAAATTAATAGAAATACAGTCATATTCTGGACTCTTACATTTCATTTTCACTTTCCTGTGTCTGAACAAATAAGCATTCCAAGCAAGTAAGAGGAGCTAACATCTTTATTTTGTGAGAAATATTCTCCAACAGAGAGTTTTTGTGCTATGTACCTTTCGTTTTTACACACTCTAAAAGGAGATGTTTGTTGTGGACCCTGAAATAATCGGATTTCTTGGATCACAGTGTCGAAACAATGCGGATGCATCTGAGAAAAGCTAAAACATTTCAAGGTGGCCCTGTCTGAAGAAAACCTGTAAAATGAAGAAACTCATTTTACAGATGAATAAATTAGGGGGTGATTATTCATATTGTGAAGGAGTCTTTAAAGGATTCCCCTAGGATTTTTTTAAAGGCTGAGCTCCACTAGTTCATATAAGTGTTTGTGTGCAGATCATTAGCTATTTGACAGGCAGGCTGGAAATGCAGGTAGAGCCAAGGGGAAGAGAGAGGATGTTCCAGAGGTAGAGGAATCACTGACACCTGGGGCTCACCTACTTTCCAGATAGAAATTGATGAAACAATAATGATAGTCAAAGTAAAATTTATTTATAAAATATGCTTTTTACACTAGAGTTCTTGAGGACAGACAGCTTGGATTTAAGTGTCATCTCCACCATTTATTTAGCTCTGTGACTTTGGATATTAATCAAATCTACCTTTCCTAAAGGTAGCCCCCCCCCCCTGTATGTTATCCTTCTAGGAATGTATGAGTATTATATAAATTACTATATGTAAAGCATTTAGGGTATTGGCATGGAGTAAATGCTGTGCTCATGTTTCTAAGATGATTCTGGAACACGCTATTATAAAATACCAAGTATTCTCCAAAGCAGAAAATTATTAGTGCTAATGTAAGGCTTTGGAAAAGATTTAATAAATCAAATACACCCAAAAGAAAACAACAACAACAAAGTAACATTGATAAATAAATACTGTTTTCTTTTTGGGGTTCCCAAGGAAGTCAATCTGAAATTTAACCTTCTTTGAAATTATTGTCCTAACTTTAGTTTTCTAGTTGTTTGGTAAAATTTCCAAAATTAGGAAGCACACAGAAGCAATTAGCAACCTAATATCTGTTGACTTTTTAAATGTTAAAAGTCTTTGATTCACCTATTATTACACTTGCCATCTCAAGAACAATAGTGCACAGGTTGAAATAGCTTTCTTCTTTGTGGGAAAAACTTCTTGCTTAGTTGACTTTGCTTGGATGGCACAAGAATAAACTATTTCCATGTATTCTATCCAGTGCAATGGTTTTTAACCTTCCTAATGCTGCGACCCTTTAATACAGTTCCTCATGTTGTAGTGACCCTCAACCATAATTTATTTTTGTTGCTATTTCATAACTGTAATTTTGCTACTTCATAACTGTAATTTTCCAATGGTCTTAAGCTCTACAGCAGCGGTTCTCAACCTGTGGGGACCATTAGAAAACACAGATATTTACATTATGATTCATAACAGTAGCAAAATTATAGTTATGAAGTAGCAATGAAAATAATTTTGTGGTTGGGGGTCACCACAACATGAGGAACTGTATTAAAGGGTCATGGCATTAGAAAGGTTGAGAACCACTGATCCAGTGCATCTGTACATATAGACTTTTGGGGTTGAAATAGACATTAATTGATACTTTCCAAAGGAACAGTCAGAAAGTGTCCCAATCAGCTTTCTGATTCAATGCATGAGCTAAACAGGTTGCCAAACCAGAACCACTGAAAATGGGCAAGAAAGCTGGGGAGTGTGTGAAAGCAGACAGGATGGCATAGGAATCTCAGATGGGTAGATGTAAGTAGGGTAACTGCCTGTTCATTGTATGTATTGAGTTTTCCATTCTGGGGTCCCAGCAGGTGACAATTGGCTCGACTATCTTAATTTTGACATGGCACATAAGAAAACCCAGACTGTTTTAAGGACCAGTAATGACAGTTCTACTACATTATAAAATGGTCTTCTAACTATTTAATGTTCTCTCCGTTTGTGCCCCTTGAAACTCCTCTTCTGCTCAGGACAGGCCTCCCTGGCTGGCCAGCCCTCTGGTCACATCAGAAGACCCACAACTCTCTCACACTCTATTCCATATCCCAGTTGGATATAGGTTGAATAAAAATATGCTTTCTGGCCCTCACACTTAGTTTATGTGAGTGAATGCTGATGGAAATGGGTAAGTAAATAGTTTTTAAGTGCAGGAGATCAAATTACTTCCTTCACAACTTGAAGTTCTTGACAGCTCTGAAAAAAATCTGCTTTTTTTTTTCTCTCTCAAATGTTAAAGTGGGTTGATCTTCACCTTGCCGCACAGCAGATTGCCAAATTGCCAGCTTTCAATATATTATTTTTTAGAAAAAAAATGTTTAAGTGATTTGATTTATTTGGGGGAGAAATTTCTCAAGTTCAGAAAACTTAAAACAATGAAAATCTGTAAATGCTTTTATTTCTGACTTGAGTTATATTGAATAAAAGACAGAACTTAGCTTAAGTGGGAGCTATTTTAGTTGCCTTTAGTTAAACATTTGTGTCTCTTACTGATTATTATTTTTTTGTGGCTCCAGTAGCCTTTATATGTCAGTACCTAGAAGTCAAATTTTGTTATATTACTTATTACACAACTTTGCCCAAAGCAGTCTGGTCTCTCAGGTTTAAATTCCCATTATATTTTCTCATTATACACACATTCTTTACAGTACATAGCACAAGTGTATGAATAATTATGTGTGTAATTATTTTCTTAATGTCTGTCTTTATTGGTAGACATGCTTACCATGTTTGTCTGGCTCATTGTTATAAACCCAGTGCTTAGCATAAGAGCACACATAGTAGATGCTCAAAAAGTAGATTGAATCAACCAAATTACTAGTAAAGTTTCCATCCTTACTATTAATAGTATTCAGCTTAGTGGCAACTACATGTCTAACATATATAAACATTATATATGTAATGGTTGAAATACTCAAACTTGTAGAGATGGGAAATGGATGAAACATAAATTTATCCTCACTGTTCTCTACTGATCTCCTAAGATTTCCAAAGACAACTTTGATTGCTTTTCTTTTTAGCTATTCTGATATTTAGCATCACATTTCTAAATAACATTGTAATCTTGGTTTTGTTAAGAATTCAGACAATTATCTGTTGGTTTCCAGATGAAAGATAAAAACTTTAATGTATTCATACTCACACTTTTCCCCTCTGTCTCGGGTGTGTTTTTGTTTTGTTTTGTTTTGATGTTGTTATTATTTGTTTTAGGTTTTCTAGTGGTTATCTTTACTACTTTATATTATTCTCTACTAGAGGCCTCGCACATGAAATTGTATGTGAGTAGGGTCCCTAAGCCTAGCCTGTGATCAGGGCCATCTTCCGCCCTCTTGCCAGGCCCCAGTCCCACCGCTGCCACCCACCCCAATTCCATTCTCCATCTGGCGATCAGAGCCTGCGGGCTGCCAGGAGGGACTGAGAGGTGGTCAAAGCACCTCATATCACTGGTTGAGTGATAGTTCTGGTTATTATGCCATTATGGTCACTGGGCTTTTATTATATAGGAGGTTTTCAGTCACCAACTTTAGAATGGCTTTATTTTCTCTATACTAGATGAAATGAAGAAATCTGTGCACCTACAACTTTTCTTCTTTTCTTATCCCCACTGATTTTTCACAGCTGAATCATTGTATTTTACATTTTTACAGTTTAAAGCAAAATATATATAAATATCATTATTATTATCATAATTTGTACTTACATATTGATATCATTTCATTTGTACCATTTACATTTTAGTTATATGTTCAATGTGTTTTGTGAATTGTCTATAGCTTGATAAAATATAAATATCTGAAATAATCAGTATTTAAAAATGAGGAATATTACTTTTTCTAGAATAGTGTATGACAAGGCACATAGAGAAAGCAATGTAATCCAATGTAATTCCAAGCACTAAAGTCCAAAAGGATTAATATGTAATATAGCTTATTAATTATTAATATAATAATAAAGAAACAAAATATATATTGTACATATTATATATATCTCAATAATTATTCAAAATAATATCACATTTTAGCTGGCTTAATATTTACATCTGTTTTCCCATGCACACTACCATCCTCAACACACCTCCAACTAATATAAATCATTTTTTATACTCATTACTTTTGTGGCCTACTGTTCATTCTAAAATTTCTTTTAGCGTACCTCTGGATTATATTAAACTTTTCTTAGATGCATTTTTTCCTCTTTCTTAGATTATTTTTTCATGTTACTGAAGAATATCTTTATAATATTTTCTTTAGAAAAGGTAGATGAGAGGAACATTCTTTTAGTCCTTTCATGTCTAAAAACACCTTTATTCTTCATTTAACTCCTATTTATAGCTACATTTAATATAGAATTTTAGGTTTAAAGTTGCTTTATAGTTTTTAATAGTCTATGTTGTTAATAAGACTTTGATACCAGTGATCATGACTTTTTGAGTAATCACTTTTTTTCCTCTCTGAAAGCTTTTAGAATTTTTCTCTTCATGTTTAGTGTTCTGAAATTTTACAAAGATGTATCTATTATTGTTGTTTCTTTCTCTTGATTTTCAGATGGGTTTGTGAATTTTGGGGCTGACATTTTTTGCAGTCTGAGAAAATTTTATTATCTATTTTCTTTTGTTATTTCGTTGGTTATTCCAATTCCTTCATTGTTTATATTGTTTTCTTCTAAACCACCTTTTTGATAAGCTTTGGACCTTCTGGATCTATGCTCTTTATCAGTGCTTCTCAAATTTTAATGCATACAAATACCTGGGATCTTATTAAAATTAAGATTCTGATTCAATATATCTGGATGAGGCCTATGATTCTGCTGATTCTGCTTGTGTGGACCACACTTTGTACATTAAGTCTTTACATTTTTTTAAAATGTGTTCTTTATAGATTTCAGAGGGACAGAGAATGAAAGAAATATCAAAGAGCAAAACACTGATGGGAGAGAAACATCAATTAACTGCCTCCTGCACCTCTGCTACTGGGGATTGAGCCCAAAACCTAGGCATGTGCTCAGACCAGGAATTGAGCCTGTGATCTCTTGGTGCATAAGGTGATGCTCAATCCACTGAGCAACACTTGCTAGGCAGCTTTATATTTCTTGAAATAGCTTTGTGCTCACATTTTTTTCATTATTAAAAATTTTATTAATTCCATCTTCTAAATTAAGCTTCAGTCTTTACTTGCTAATATTTAGTCCACTGTTTAATTTATTTTAGATGGTTGTATTTTTTTATTTTCAAAAACTCATAGCCATCTTTTTAAATATTACAAATACATCCTTTAAAATTTGAGGATATTAATTAGAAATTTTTAATGTTCTCTTTTATTCGTTCCATTGTGACTGTCTCTTTTGTGGTCAATTTTGTTTATTCACATATCTATTTCTTTTTTTTCCTAAGTAGTTTTTCTTAAATGTCTGCTAATTTTAGGTTTATCACTAAAATTTGGGTTATGTTTATTAATTTACGTAGCTGGCATAAGTATCCTTTCAGGTCAAAAGGACCATTTTAAACAAAGGTTGCTGTACTGAATAGGAGGACTGCCTCTAGGCTCTGTGTGGAAGGATGAGCCTGGTTGACAAGTGGCTTTTTATAAACAGGCTTGGGGCACCACAACCATCAAATAAGCCAACTGCTCCATATCCAGAGAAAAAAGAGAAGTTGCCTCGTCCAGCTGCTTCAATGATGGTCTTCCAGTTACAAACCCTTATTGCTGCCCCTGACCAACTTCTAGCTACACTTGTTTGGAGTCTCTCAAGAGCTCTTTTAAGAAAAGTGTTTATACCTCTGCTACTATTCTTTTTTATGTGTGTATTTTGAGTTGTGATTTACTCTTCTGAAGTTTATCTAACAATACTGTCCAATATGCCTCCTACCTTCTAAGATTTCATCAAACTTTCTGGTGTACTAATGTCCACCCCCTTTCTCCTCCCTTTTTTTGGTTTGCTTCAAGTGCTGCCAAGGATTTATTTATTTTTATATGTGTGGTCATTTCAATTGGAATTTAGAATGGAGAGAAGGCAATGTAGTTCCTATCTATCACCTTTAACTGAGAAACTATATAGCCATTTAGAGTTCTCTAAATGCTTACCTGAACTTGCTTAATACTTCATCTGGCTGCTCACAAACAGACAGACCTAACTGTAAATAGATAAATTCCCATACACGTTCCCTAGACCTTGCTAATTATTCTTCATGGATCAACTAGGATTTAGCAGCGTTAAGAGCTTTAGATGATTCTAAATTGTTCCCTGAGTCTCTTGGCAGTTTCATGTGTGTATAGAAGTGCCTGATCATAAAACAAAGTAACTATAGAGAGGTGCCTAAATGAAGAAGACTAAGATAAAAGTTAAAGTTAAAGCAGAATTTGAACTGGCCTACAATTTACTTTGGAGTGTTACATATTTTGTGTTAGTTGAGCTTGACCAACTCTACCTTGAATTTGCCAAAAAAATAATTGATGTAATCACAGAGCCAAGAATGATAGCATGTGAATATCTGTGGAGGATTGGCAGGACCCCAGGTCACTGGGAAAAATCCAACAGAGTACCTATTTTTAAAAAGCAATAAAAAGTTGTTTGAGAATTAATGACCTTTTATAGAGCGAAAAAGCAGTGCATACTTATTACCTTGACCCAAATAAGTTTTAGATAGTCTTATACTCTAATGGCAATAATGAGTAGAGGAATAATGTATTTATATATTGTACCAACGTAACATTAAGTATCCAAAATTGGATAAACATTTCTTGATATAAAACTATTAGACTTTTATTTTTATGGCTATAATTTTATTAGAATTTAAATCCATATTTTATCAAACATTTATGTAATTTAAGACATCCACATTTTGGCCACGTGTCTCCATTTTTATTCACATATATGTTATCACTTAGATGTTCTGAGTAACACAGATGTATAATATTAAATTAAAAATATTAACAGTCATATTCAGATGCCAAGTACTTCTTTGATATGTATGTAGGATGTAGGTTGAAAACCTGATGGTGGCTGCCTTACTCTTGAATTTAAAATTAAATTATAAATGATTTCTGCCTAGCTGGTTTGGCTCAGTGGATAGAGCGTTGGAATGTGGACTGGAAGATCCCAGGTTCGATTCATCAGTCATTATGGGGTAAAAAGTATATAGACAATCTCTGATTTTAAGTTCTTGACTTCAGCCTAAGACAAGAGGTAAGAGAGGCATATCCATAATGACAATACAAGGTAGTACGTATGTATGAGTGCTACAGGAGTCAGGAAATATTGTGCCAAGTGATGAGGGAAGAGTCTATAAAGGGTTGGTAAGTGAGTCGGGCCTTAGGCAGGTTTTGTTAAGTGGTTAGAGGTGCTCAATGTTGAATGGTATTTTGAAAGTTGAAGTTTAGGGGAAGATTTTACTTATTAATTTATTCATTACCCAACATATTTGAAATCATACTAGATACCAGACATTATCCCAGAAACTGGGATATTATTTATTAACCCAGTGTGGACCTTTCTTCAAATACATTTTCATTGTGTTAGAGTCTTAAATAAGAATCAAATTTCAGGGTTGGCAAGGATTTTTAAAAAACATGAGGCCCACCTGGTCTTTAGTTCTAACTTCTGGAATAATTGTAGCTCCTAGGAAATTAATATAAACCCTGGGTTTTAAGCATGCATTCTTCACTCCATTTTTACCAAAATGGCAATAAGAGAAAAACCACAGATATGACCTAGTGCTCTTTCACACACTTCCAGCCCCAAGATAACCACCAGAAGTGAGAAATAAAGCTAAAATAAAGGATCAGCTGTACAGTAATAAATGAATTGAAAAGTTTCTTTTGATATTAGGTCCTGGTGACCAGGTAAATAACTTTAAAAAAATCATCTGTCATATTTAGAGAATTTGAAAAATTTTAATACGTAGCCAAGATGATCTTAAAGCAATGATGAGAATATCATCCATCAGTTTTAGCTATTTCCTGACTGGAAATGAGAACGACTGGATGAATGTAAGAAGGTCCCACTGCATCAGGATGACTAAACACCACAGACATTTTGAGAAAGGGTTAGAGGCTCTGGAAGCATTGGGATAAAGTCACGATTGGGTTTGAGACTCTTTTATGAGAGCTCATATAGCTATAGTTTCTGATGTTGAGCTGGGAGTCAACACTCTAATTTCTTTTTACCATCAACATTTGTGAAAGAAAAAGAGTCTCTGAGGCCTCAAAACAAGGCTTATCTAACAACAATTACTTAGTGGAAATAAATGTTCACGTTGAGACTAAAAACCTGCCACGTTTCACATTAGCCCAGTATGTCTTGAAAGCAGCAACATACGTGACAATTGAAAAATGATTACCAAGTAGGAAAATGCTTATTGACACAGTTCTCTGTGAGCTTCGTGCAGGAGGGGAGGATGTATTTGAAGGCCTGGCTCAAAATGTCTGTCTTGCCTTTCAGAATAATTGTGTTAGTTACTCTATGGACAATTGTTGAGGAAAAAGCACCCAACGTCTGTGTCCATTTGGCTTCATTTCTTTTACTTTCCATAGAGCAATACAATGAATCTCCTGGTTCCTAGGTTCATTCTGTGGCCAGTTCCTCTTTTCGCAAAAGAGCAGGTCCTGCTGTCACCCTAGCACAGGGCTCCCCTTCCCACCTGCACCCCCAAGAGGGTATTCCTTTTCCCTCCTCCAACATTCAGCAAGGAGCAGCTCATTGCTTATGCTGCAATTTTGATAACCTAACTGGCAGAACAGTTATTCAAATTTTAGCTTCTGAATGCAGCAAGATCAACTTGGCCTATCCACATAAATAATTTTGACACGATAAGTATGCGAGAGCGATGATAACCGATAAGTGAAGCAATTACCTTGCTTTTTTGGATTATATTAAATGAAGATTCTGAGAGAGTAATGAAAAGAGACAAAGCAGACAAAAAGTCGGCTGCAAAGCTTTTGGGCACCGTGTTATCTCTATTATACCATATTGAAATAGAGAAGCTATCACCAATCATGCATTTTTATGTAACTTCTGGCTCCTAACAGTGAACAATGAATAAATTGTCACAAGACAGTAACTGATAAATTGGGATTGGCAGTGCTTTTTAAAAAGCATAAATAAACTTACTAGTCACCTTTTTCTTTCTCAAATCAGTTTTTAGGGGACTCTGGAGGGGGGATCCCTTGTAAGTTATGTTCCCTTCTGTTTCCTCCCTCTGCCCCAGCCCTTTCTCCGCCACTAGTCTTTGTTTAGTAATCAGAGTTACGGAGTCAGGACTGTGCTTTGGCCTTATCACCAAATTTCACCCATCTGTGGCTCTCTGGATTTGGAATGTGGCTTGACTGTCTGGAATTCACAACCACATCAAGTTCTTTTAAAGAGTTTACTTTTGGTAAATCAAGTTTTATAAGTAAGGGTCAGTAAAAAATATGGACAATTCGTTCCATGAGCTGAGGGCTCCAGCAGAATGAAAGTCCTTTAACAACCTTACAAACGCTTTAATGATGGCCCAGTCCTGTACTTGCAGATTGTGTAGAAACAATATTCCCCTTGTTGCAGGCAGTAGCAATGTGCACTTCTACCAGCATAAACCTCTTGGGTGTGAGCAAATGAGTAGCTTTCTAATGCAAACTATTCTAACTCGGTATTCTGGCAAAGTTTGTTCACCCAGCAGTTTGCAGGTTTAATGATGACTTGTTTATTTACTTATATTTTCTTTTTCAAATGGATTGCAGTAGGAGAGGGTATGGTTTAGCATTCAGTTCCTTTCACAATTACAGCGTGGACCACTAATCATATCACCCATCATGGTGCAGAGGCAGGAACTTGAATGTGGAGGTGACAGTACAGGATTCAAGTGGCAGTGCCATACTTACTTATAGGGTGACGCTGGGCAAGTATGTGTTTCTTCTTGTTTTCTATCCAGTCCTAAAGATTTCCCTGGCCTGGCTTTCTCCCGCCTCCTTCATCTATACCAGTGGATTTCGTGTACCTTTCTTATGTATTCTCCTTTGATACTAATGCAAAAAGGAACAGCAAAACTGTCATTCTCCAGAGCTTTCTCTCAATCCATTGGTATCTTGCTTCTGGGCATGTCCTAAAAAAATTGGCCCAAATGAATTCTTGTAAAACTTTTCTCTAGGTTTGGACATTGTTTTGTCTACACGGTTTAAAAGAGCGCATGCTAGTGAAAATGCTCTGTAAACAATTAGGCACAGTGTGAATGTTAGTGAGTATCGATCTGGCTGGGAGAAGCCCTCCGGGTTCAGAGAAAGGCCCAGGCCCAGTGCTGCCATTGGTTTTATCAAGATTGGGGTTTCAGGCCAATAGCGTGTAATGGCCGCGTCTGCTGACTTCGTTCCATGAAACAGTGTGGGAATGAGCATCATTAGTCTCCTGCTCCTACAAGCAGGATCATTTATTTCCTCCCTTGTTAAAAATGCAAAAGCAAACTATTCACATGGCCACTTTTCAAAATGAAAAGGCCAATAAAGTTATTAAAAGCAAATCACATTTGATTAAAGTATTATCATTATGGTGTTTAAAATAGCATTTGTTCTGTTTATCAAGTCCCAGTCTTACAGCATCAGTAAGGAATTTGCCTTTAAAGACCAGAAAAACAACAACACAGACACGAAGCCCAGTGTGTGCTCCGAAGCTGGGTCTTGAGCTGTTTTTCACAAGGTCTTTACAACAAGCCTGCGCTATGAGAGCTCAGACTTCCAGACAGCCAGTCACACGCATTAAGGACAGTTGGGTTGAGATCATCAAAGGATGTGAAGGAGAAATGGAAGGAGGAGAAAGGGAAATGCAGATAGTGTGAATCCCAAAGCAAAGACTGTTTTTACATCTGCCTGGCAGTCGTTCCACTTTCATGACATATTGAGCAAGCTGACTTCCCATAACTCTGTGTTAGGTGGTCTTCTTAAATGTATACTTTTTTTTATTGTTGTTGTGTTTTGTTTTATTTTAAATATATTTTTTTATTGATTTTTTTTTTTTTACAGAGAGGAAGAGAGAGGGATAGAGAGTTAGAAACATCGATGAGAGAGAATCATCGATCAGCTGCCTCTTGCACACCCTTTACTGGGGATATGCCCACAACCAAGGTACATGCCCTTGAACGGAATTGAACCTGGGACCTTTCAGTCCGCAGGCCGACACTCTATCCACTGAGCCAAACCGGTATAATTTCTTCCCGACAATAAAAAATGATTGATTGTAGGCATTACTCGAAATAAAGGCAAAGGAAGTTTTGCAATTTGTACACGGACAACATCAGCTTTATTTCTAAAGTTTGGAAAATGGCAACCTTAAAGTATGTTATAATGAGCTTGACTAGGACTGGTCATAACTGGAGAGACAGGTATTCATCAGATGCGGACCTGACATGTGCTTAGAGGCACAGTGCCAATGGTGATGACTGGTCAAGAAGGGCAGCAAGAAGCTCCAAAAGCACTCCTCTGTACACACCATCTTAACCACCAGAGCACCTCCCCATGTCTTTTCCAGAACTACTTGCCACCCAACAGCTAAAAGTTAATGACTGACACTCAAGGGGTATCCATATATCCACTCAGATTAGTCAGGACCTGTGTCCCACTTGTTGTTAAGTATTTGAATATCATAGATATCTATTTAATATTACAAAGTCAAGTAAAAATAATAGAGAGCTGTATTTTAACCTTTGGAAATGAATTTATGTCTGTAACCTTAAAAAGATGTCAAGATAAGCCTAATCAAAGTCAAGCAGAAATTTAGGAACATTTAATACTTTTTATCTATGTATTCTATTTATGCTTTTATAGTTTACTCTGGATATATTTGAAAAATATTTCATAAGGTTGCCACTTTGGATGGCTGCTATACAAATGGAGAAACTCCAAATCATAGTGTTTTGACACCCATGGACAAAGGTTCTTGAACTAGCCAAACATCTTGTGAATGTCTTATGGTATTATGCCTTTGACAACCAGCCTTAAAAATAGGAGGCAGATAAAAAAAAAAAAAATGAAGCTTGACTCAGCCCATGACATTTAGAAGAACACTGATACATTTATAAGACCTGCAAAAACTGTGCCAGGCCTGTACATATCCCAGGACCAAAATATGCTTTCCATAAATCTTAGAAAGTATTCAATACTTTCTGGGATTCCATATAGTAACATGACTTATTATTCTTTCTTTTGTGATCACTTTACTTTGGAAAGAGAAATAAGAAGAGGGCTTCTGATGAGATGGTAACTAGGGATTTGTACACTATCAAATGGGTGCACCTTGAGGTTTGAGATGTGGACTTCAGCAGCCCAGCAGATACCACTGGCTCACAGTCTCACTGAGTTCACCACCTTTGATTTTGCCACTTGGAAAATGGTAGCTGTACTGATGTTTGTGTGATTAGGGCATAGGAGTTAAAGAAGGCAGACATATTCTCTCTCCTACTCCTTTTAGGCTCCATGATCCTTATCCCTAGTGTCTAGCATGTAGTGGACATTTAGTAAATATTTGTTGAAATTATAAATATACTCAGAGATGAAATGTCAAGTCCTTTTTTCATACCTCATGCTGATTCTTCTCTTTGGAATGATTTTCTTTTTATTCTCTTTATGCAAACTCCTTATTTTTCATTTGTTTATTCATCAATTATTTACTGATTGCCATAAACCATGTCAGGCACTGGGATCCAGCTCTGAACAAGACTTGGCTCAAAAGTAACTGACATTGAGAAGCTTTCCCTGAGTCTCTTAAGCAGAAGTTTCTAGGTCCTATACTGTCTCTGCTATTATAATATTTATTACAATGCATTCTAATCAGCTGTCTAGTTTTTCTTTTACTCTAAGCTGTAATTTCTTAGAGGAGAGAATTAAATCTTGATTATCAGTATATTCTCCCAGCTATCAACACATTATTTGTGACTGTGGTAAATTGATTGCAAAACAATGTTCATGATTCCTCATATTTCCCTGTAGCCATAGCCTCTGCCATTTGACCTTATAGCTGCTACCATCAAGAAGTAGATCTTATCTGGAATGGCTTTGTGACTTGCTTTGGCCAATTAAACATGGTATACCAGATATGAACCTACACCTTAAGAAAGAACAGCCCTGATCTAGCTTGGTGGATGATGAGGGACCCATGGGTTGATGGCCTTTGTTTCCCCAACTAATAACCAAGTGCCAAATATGTGAGGAAGGCTATCCTACACCAACAGACTTCAGCCTACTCACCAGATGAACACAGATAGGTGGTTGTATATGCTGAGGCTGGCTCAGATCAACCAACTGTCCAACTCATCCATTAAACTCATGAAAAATAATAAATATTGCTTAAAGCCACTGAGTTTTGGTGTGATTTGTTACACAGCAATAACTAACTGATAGTTTGGGATTTTTTTTTCTTTTAATTTGTGCTTTCTCCTTGCACCTAAACAACAACAACAAAAGGTTGTTTATGCAGTTGACTAGAAAACTTAGCACTGTGGGGAAAAACAGTCAATTCCTTGACTTTCTAAAATTAGCAACTACCAGACTGGGCCCTGGACTGACTGACTGAATGTTAGAGCTGAAAATACTATAGTGGTTATCTTACCTATATCCTCTCCCCCAATTTCTTAAAAAGAAAACTGAGCCAAGAGAGGTGGTATAACTTACTCAAGGTTACTTAACCTTTTACAAAGCACAGTGTCAATCACAGTCCATTTTGGTGTGGTGCCAAAAGAGAGCCATGGGTCTCCACAGTTATAGCACATTTCTCACCTCTCCACCAAGCTTTGATAACTGAAGTCTTTCATTTATCTTCTTTTCCTTAAAGGTAGAATTGGCACCAAACGTTCATAAACATACTCAAACTTAATGAGGAATGCTATAGGAATCCAAGAATGAGATTATCTAATTGCTTCAATTACTAAAAAAATGCAGTATGTGTATTTTCTTCTGCCCCATTTATAATGTTTTTGGACCCTCACTGTAGCCTAAACTGATGCCAAGAGTTCCCCAACAGACAGCTGTGTGTTCATGCACAGCTCCTCAGCTTGAAGCTTATTAGTCTTACAAAAAAAAAACCCCAAAACACACCAATTTCTCAAATGACCACATGATTATTAAACTCTGATTTGAAGGATATGATCACTCCTGAGGTTTGTTTGCTAGAGGAATTTCATTTGTTGTGTATCATGTAATTCTTGGATGATCACAATCAAATAGTGCTCAGGCCTAAGAGCTTTTCAAGGAACATTATTTCCTAGCAAGAAAGCTAGCACCTTCAACAAAAAAATATATTCGAGGCCTAGCATGTTTTTGTTTGGTTTAGTAATAAATAAGGCAAACCTTTTTTGCTGATTAGGTAAAGAAACCATGGATTGAAGTTTGGGAAGAAAAAGCTGAAGGTTGTAGCTGAAGCATTTGGGTGTTGATACAGTGCTTTCCCAATAAAAGTCAATAGTTGGGAAACTGATATGTGTCCCAGTCTAAATTTACAACAATCAACAGCTAGGAAGACAAAGCATTTGTTATTGATCTACTCATAGTCAGAAATCAAATGGAACCTAATCTCATGACAAAGGAAAATTAACTCTTTTGTTAATTACTATAATTATCTTCCCCACATTTATTTTGACAGCAATGCCAGTGGTAGAAAACTATCTCTTTAAGTTGCCTCTTGCTTATTATGAATTACAAATTCATACAATTTTGATAAATGATTTTATTCTCTCCTTTACACTTGCTTTGGGGTCTTTTGCAACAGATGATTTTTCAGAGAAATGCCTTGGAGACTTAAAAATAAAGAAATGAGAAGAAAGGTCATATCAAAAAGATTAACTATGTGAAGAGACATCAGGCCTTAGAACTACCTATCAATCACAGGGAGTCTCATCTTTCCTTTGATTTTTATTCCAAGGGTGTTCCAGAGCCCTGGAATGTTACAAGCAAAAATTAAGAGGTCATTGTGAGAGGTTTAGAAATTTTCAGCCAAGGATGACCTCAAACGTGACTTTTGGCTTAAGGCCTGAGTTTTTTTCCCATGTTACATCACAGTTAAGATCCACTATTAAGGAAAAGAAGAAAATTCTCAGGCTACCATGTACAATCAAGTCTAAAAATAAAGGTTGTTGCTTTGCTGTCCAGACAAATCTCCATTAGTTGCCACAGGGATCTCAGACCGCCCTGACTACTTCTGTTCCTCTATTGGGCTTTACAAACTATCTTTTGTCTCCCTCTTTCTGGTTCCTTCAGAAGCCAAGAGAGCTTAGATAAGAGAAAGAGCAATGAATTCTGTCAGGATCAAAAAGACAAACAAGCAAGAGAAGCCATATTATTCGTTAATTTAAACGTTTTTTGGGGTCTGAATATACATAACTCCTCCAAAGAGTTGGCTGTTGGCAGCATTTTCTCCAAACAAAATTCTTCACAGAAAATGCTAAACATCTGAAAAGGCATTGCTCCACCAAACTTGTGAAGTAGGTGGAATTAAGGCAAACATCAAACTTCACTGCTATTTTACCATGGTTATCAGAGTATAAGGAAATTCATTCATTATGCCTTCATTCATCACACAGTTATTAGGCATCTACTATGTGCCAGACCCACATTTTGCCTTCTAATGCTCAGGGACCAATAGGGGAGGCAGGCCTGTAAACAGATCATAAATTTTACTTAGGACATTTTTTTTTAGTTCTAACATTGGGTCACTTTTAGTAAAACAATTTCTGTGCTTTACCTGGTGCTCATGGGAAAATCAAGATTCTTTACATTGGAAATTGTATAATAGATTGGAAAGAATGACAACAAAAAGGTGAAGAGTTAAGCTAGAGACAGGCACATGTTGCCACAAGAGAATACAGAAGGTGATTTGGGAATGGGAGTGGGAAAAAGGCTTGCTGGGAGAAGGTTCCTAGGATAAGTCCTGATGTAAATGTAAATTGTCTAAAGCAGTTTCATTAACACAGAATATTAGAGAAGGACTAACTCTGAATCTTCCCCATGAGCCAACTATTCGTGAGACCATTTGGATCAACTGAAATGTCTTTCAGAGTTGCTCATTATATACTCAGGCAAGACAATGGAGAAGTTTCTATGCATTGTTCAGCTCGTTCATGCTGGCAAGTCAATGAACTGCTCTGGCCTATGCAATCGGGGATGTAATGTGGTTTGTACTGTGTTTTGTGGTTCATGTTCATTTGTGTTATTATTACTGATGTTATCTATTGTGATGCTCTAGTGAAACACGTTTTTGCTTCCTTCCTGGTGGCTCAAAGAAAAGAAGAATTTTACAAATAAACAGATAAGCTTAAGAATTCCGAACAAATAGAAAGTATGAAGAGACTTGTTTCTTGATAAACACATTGGCATTTTCATTTGGAAGTTTTTTGTTTTCTAATGAATGGCTTTTTTGTTGTGTTCAAGTAGTTCTACAGTACTTTACACTAAACCACAAAATATTGAAAAGATAGGTAATTTTCTCAGGTAAATTGAGGCTTTAAAATTTCCTTGGACTTCTTAGTAATTTTTTTCTTGCACATTTGCACATTTTCCATTGAATACTCCAATGAAGGCAGTTCTGGCTTGTCTAAGAATAACTAGGCACAACCTTGGCTCAGACATTCCTAAATCCATCTATTTTAAGAAGTTTAAAGTACCTCTTATCATTTCAGAATTCAGATTCAAACTCAGGGAAAGAAAGAGAGATATTTGTTCCTGGCCTCGGTCCCATTCTGAACAATATGAGGTTGATAGCTTAGAGGATGAATTTGGGATGTGTATAGGTTTTATTTTAAAACTACTTCCTCTTTCACGAACAAGTAAATGGCGGTTTTGCAACTGTTTTCCTCAACTAAGGAGACATCTATTGTGAAAAGAACACTATCTTAGCTCTTACTGGGTCTTTTTTTTTTTTTTTTAATAAAAATAAAACTGTATCTTACTTGTTTGTTGAAGATTAAGATACTTTGGTTAGAAAACCTCCACGGAGAGAGAAAGCCAAAAAACCATGGGACTATTTGTCTCATGAGTTCTTAAAAATATAGGTACCTTGATAGGAAAGGTGAAGCAGGAATCAAATTCAATTTCCATTTCATAATGAAAATGAGCTGAGGGAATGGAAGCTTCCAGGCTCCTTCAAGCCTGGGGAAAATCTAACAGGAATTCTTTAGCCCATTGATTTTGCTTTGACTTTTTCTAGAAATAACTAAAATGACTCCACAGCGAGATTATCAAGACCACATAGACTTTACTTCTTAGACACCATGGTTCCATTGCCAACACCCTCGTCCTCTTCAGAACAGGGAGGGCAGCGTAAAGTAGACCACTTGTGGAATGTCCTCACTTCCCTCCTAATGTCCAGAGATACTAAAAGTTAGGCCTAAAAATTAGTCTTCCCTAGGGAACTGACGAGTGTTAGCCTCTTACTCTGCCTCTGCAGGCCCCATGGCTGTGTCCTTTTGGATCTCTCAGAGTCTGTGGATCTCCCTCACTCTTTCTGGCAAAGCTTCACAGATGTGCTAACCTCATCACAATTTCATTTTTTAACTTTTCTATTTCATTATGGCTCTTCCTCCATGGGCTCTTGTTTTCAATCAAGCTTTCCTTTAGTGAGAGGTGAGAAAGGCTCCTTTCGTTTTCTTTGCTGCTTGTGCTTCTCTTCCCCATCACAGGGGCCATTCCAAACTATTATTTTTAGAGGTCACTTGTTTTGTTCTCCATGCAGTCGAGCCTGACAATGGGTTAAGGACACCCAAACGAGCCGTATTAAAATGATGTGCTGTATGATCATAATCAACTACTGAGTAAAAGGAGAAGAAAGCAAAGACGCTCCCTTCCAAGAAAGCAACACTGAAAATATTAGTTAAAATGTTAAAGTATATTAGCCAATTACATAAAACCCTTTTATATTGCCTTGCTTCATTTCAAACATGGCATGGGCTATTTTGTCTGTGAACTCAAGTGGAACAAGAAGCTACAGAATGCAATTTGTGTCAGGAGCTGGACTACAGAAGGACAACTAATTCTAATTAGTACAAATTCCCCATGGGCCAGAGGGAGGCCAAGTGCAGGAACCGACCGCCTAATGTTGTTTCTGTCTTGCAACAGGTGGGCCAAGGCCTTCTAAAGGTTGTCATGGCAATAGCTAATGGTAGACCTTTAGCTGGACACCAGTAATGAATTGCAGGGCATGTCTAGCCTTTGAATGTTATATCTTTTAATACATTTCGGAATGAAAGGAAGATTGGCCCTTCTAATTGGTTAAAATTAACACAGCAGAAGGCTTTGCCAAGAATGACTGCGATATAGTGCAAGTCTGACTTCAGCTTCTCAAACTCAGATTCCTTGCCTATCACTACATGAAGGAGTAAAGAGAAAGGTATTTACTTCTGATAACATGCATAGTCAGATGAATGTGGGCTGGAGAGCACTATATTCATGCAGTAAACTGTGTGACCAGGCTATAGGCCTTTTCAGAAGCATGCCTTCTAAATATTGACAAATTATCAGAAATATTTATATGATTTCTAGTCCTGAGTGTTTTTAGCCTGTAGGGCAGTGAGCACTTGGTTTGTAGTGATCTGTGATGCCTTGCGCTTGAGGGGTGGGCCCTGAGCACTGCAGAGTTTAGGGATGAGGCTGAGGACTGGGAAGTGGTGGCGCTGCTAGGATGAGGGGGTCTGAAAGAAGACAGCTGCACCTGTGCTCCACAGGGGTCCCCCTGCATGCCCAGCTGCAGATCCTGGGCTCCCCCTCCAGCAGCTGTAAGCAGCTCTAACAACTAGTTGATCCTGCTTGACTCGCTCCTTGAGAAACAGGGCACAGCCCAATTTTAACAGAGTGCCTGAAGAAAAACAATGAAAAGATGGAATAGGTTCTTCTCTTTGGGTGTGGAATTTGCTGTTGCATATTCTGAAATTATAGAAGAACAACCCATCATGGGAATAGTAGATACCATGTATTGAGTATTTATGTGTACCAGATATTGGGCTAAGTACTTTATATGCATGACATTATTTGATTCTCCTAGCAACATTAGGAATGAGTACTGTTATTATTCCAGTCTTAAGGATTAGGAAACTGAAGTGTAGACAGGTTGTCTTGTCCAGTGTCTCCCAGAGAGTAAGGGAGAGAGATGACTTGAATCCAAGCCTGATGCCGAGGCTGGAGCTGTTCACAAAAGAGAAAGCCATCAAAACAGTGAGTTGAGTTGTGTTTATTTGCTGTATAAAACAACCCTCCTGTACACGAATTCCTCAACTATGACACCATTATTGAAAGGATTTTTTTCAAGAAATCTTTTAATAATGCCTATATTCCTAATTATAGGTTCGTTCAGATGTCTGTTGGGAAATGCAACTATTCCCCCCGCCCCTGCCCCGTTGTTTTAGCGATTTTAAAAAAAAAGTAAATAAGAGCCATCTCCCTCCTCATTGTATCAGCCAAAAACTCATTTTAAATATTCCAGCCACTTCTTTTTTATGTTTCTTTTTAAATGTTTTAGTGAAAAACACTCAGATCAATCAATTTTAAGATTTTAAGAAAGGGATGTTTTAAAAATGATGTTTTAAGCAAAATGATGCTGAATTATATATTTATAAGGATTAACTTGGTTTCATTGATAGTACAGTTTTCCTGGGTAACCAATATACATACGAGTGAAGGGTTTTGCGTGTGTGTGTGTGTTTTTTTTTGTTGTTGTTCTTTTTTTTTTTTTTTCCCTTAGATCTTAGTTTGTTAGGTGAACACTTGAGCTTGAAATATTTACTCATTACTTTCCAAGTGTGAGAGAATAAGCATATGAGGAAAAAGAAAACTAAAGCATCCTTAGGAGTACAGTTCCCTGAATAAAGTCTGAGCACAGTTCTTTGACCATCTTATCATGATATGTTACATGGGCAACAGACCCCCTCCCCACTGTGTGATGACATGTCCTCTAGGTTCACATATGCATGTGCCTGTGTACATCACCTTTACCTATACATGTTCAAAGCAGAACAGATTTTTTAATTCATTGTAACAGATGGAACATTTCTGGGCTGTGGACCACAAAAGGAGAAAGATTTTAGAGAATGTTATTGCTTTAATACTATTCTTTTATCAGTCCGTATTAGTTGGTAAATAAAGCAACATTGGATGCTCAGTGGATTTGCTTTCACCAAACAATTGGACTGAAAGTGCTTCAGGGAATTATGGACCCCCGATCCTGTTACTAGAATCGTTTTATTAAAAAAAAGAATGCTTTTCACATGACCTCCCAAGATTTCTGACTTATTTCTTGGGTGACACTAGAGGCTGAAATGAAGTTCCTTTTAATAACACATTTGCATAAGTCGATCTGAAAGATCCCTATGCGATTACATGACTCCAGGGTTGGCCTGTTATCTCAGAAAAGCCTGAGGTACTCATCCCAAAGAGATCAAAACTCAAGAATTAACTAGTCTTCATAAAACGAGAACATCTCCAGGAACAGTAAAACAAATGATTATCATTTCTTTTTGGCGTTGGACTCTGCCAAGCTAGAGAAAAACAGAGCTTTCAAACGTTGACAATCTGGTATATTGAAGTATGACCATTATTTTTTATTTTCCACATTTTTGGTCCAAAGACAGTTCTGAGTAATTGATTCCCATAATGAGCTATGGTTCGTTAGTCAATTTAATTTATAATTGAATTGGATGGATGTAACTCTGTGTAAAATTGTCTCTGAAGAATCTGTTTTGTTCGTCTGTTCAACTTCTGACAGGGATGGAAGAAAATCTAAATTATTCTTTCCTGCAAGGGGGAAAAATTCAGAGTCTCAGCCTCCCTGGTGAAATTAAGAGAAAAAAATATTTTTAATAGTTGCCATGCAAAAATATTATGGCTTTACTAAAATTTATACAAGCATGTCAATTAACACATTCATGGCGAGGCTGGTGGATTCAGGCATCTGAGTGAATGCCTCAGGCAAAGACCTTTCCTGAGCACAGAAAAGGATTGCTCATTATTAGAATGAACACCAGGTCCCTGCATTTATTTACATCAGTTATTGATAAAGAGGACCTTATTGCTATATAAATATCCTCAGAAAACAATAGCTCTAATTTTCCAGGTGTTTTGCAATCACCACAACTTGTATTTTCTATACATTTCTGATAATGGTGTAATTTGGGAAACAATCATTAAAATAACCATGTATTTTTTTCCTGAAGTTTTGAAAGACTCTCAGGAAATTTTTAACTTTAATTGTTAACAACAGGCTTGCATTTTTGCTCAAAGATTTTTCTCTTATTCCCCAAGCCCTTCACATTTAAAACTTTTACAACCATCTTAGCACACACTCAAAACAAAGCCATAATTATGTAAAAAGAAATGTTTTACAGTTAATGCCATCTAAGACACTCACCAAGTGCCAAAATGCATAGGATTTTGGTAAAAAGCAATCTGTTCTTTGAGGATAATGCATGCAAACTACTCTTGTGCAAAACCTGAGGCAGGAATAGTATACCGCCTCAGATCGCACCTATGGAGCTGCCTTTGATACTATGCCCAGAAGTGGGTTACAGGCTGTGATTTGAATGAAGTTTAATCATTTTTAGAAGCGAAGGGCCTTTAGGGTACTCTTGTTCCATAAGACTTATTATATCTAAGAGAGACGAAGGCATAGGCTTCATTCTTCCTTGTTAACAATAGTAATACAGTAATGATCTCTAATGATGGACTGTTGTGTGAAATAGACGGACTGGGGAGAAAAGCTAGATGAAAACAGCTGTCATTTTACATCGTCAAACCCAATCTTATGTGCACAAAGAGATCATGAATTCCCATCCCATAATCTGATGAAGGCGGCATTATATCACTGTATGTCCACTGCCATTTGTATGGGCTCTAATCTAATCCCGTGCAAATGCTAAAAACATATATTTTAGTTAGTTTCAATGATATGAATAAATAAGGTTGAATTACTGTGGGTCAAAATATAAAGCTCAAATGTTACAATTACCAAGAGATAGGTCTTTTGTTGTTTCTCTCTGCTCACATTCTCCTGACTACTCTCTCATACCTTGATCTTCCTAGGATTTTTACCAGTTTGTTTTTTGTTTTTTTGTTTTTTTAAATATCTGACACAGACCAAAAAGAAAAAAAAAAGATATTTCATTGGGAAAAAGACTTCTCCCAAGGAGGCAGGCTTGACTTCAGCTCTCTGATTCTAAACAAAGCAGGAATTAGCTTTATCTGGCAAACAAAATCAGCAGAGATCACTTAAATTCATAATTGTTACACTCCTCCTGAAGAATTTTTCAAGAGGTCTCATCTTTTATGTAAGTCAGCTGTGTAAAATGGATTGAAAGGTGAATCTAACAAAATATTCAAACCCACATCAATCATTTATACATAATGCACAGTTCAATGAGGGCCGACTCCGGAGCCCAGATAAGCAGTGTCACAGTAAGTTATGTTTTATGGCAGCAAAATCAGTTGTCATCAATCACCTAGTAACCAGGAGAAGTTACAGTTTTACTTTAGTCCTTAAACTCTTTTGGGTGTACTTTGAAAAGTATTGTTTTTATCTAAAGTAGTAGATCAATACCGGTGATCAATAAGCATTCATTCCCAACTAACAAAGACAATGGTAAGTGAAGTCCTTTAAACACTTTTATAAAAAGAACTGTTGGGTTGAATAGTAGATCATTAATATGTCAAATTTTAAGCAGGGAATCTTAAAAATCTCCTCCTGGACAATTCTCAAAGAATACCCTTGTTCTTTGAGACAAACTGTTTCATTTTTTATGATTTCCAGTGAAATCATCAAAACATCATCTATTAATAGGATCTGCAGTTTCAATCCAGATCCAAGAAAGTGTAAATCATTATTTATCGATAGTTTTGGCCTTTGTGAAATTTTATAAGGCATTTGGGATGATGAGGCGAAAGCCCTTGCAATGGCACTTAGTGAATATCAGAATGGAAAATGGTGGGGCTCTGTTCATGGGCCCATGCTTACTTTCAGACGTGAAATCATGGAAGGAGGCCTGCTTACTGGTCCTGCTGGGATCAGGAGAAGAAGGAACACTTGGACATTAGTGGCAATGGGCAATCTTTAATAATGGTTCATTAGTTTGCATACTTTCTCTTTAACCACTTCTTTGAGGGTAGGGACTGCGGCTTTATATTTCATTGTATTCAGGAATTGCTAGTAAATATTTTGCACTGACAAAGATATTAAGGAATTATCCACTGTAAATATTTCTCCAGTCCTATATATGTTTGACTTAAAAGCCACAGCTATCATTGATTCAGTGACTTAACTTCTAGACAACAGAGGGTTGGCCTGGATGAGAGACAGATGAAAACTGATAGGCAATGCAGGATCAGCGGGACCATAAAGTGGCCTTTAAATCAGTAACAGACTTCAGACTGAAAGTGGAGAAAAACAGCGTGGAAAGTGAAATGGAAAAGAAGGAAGGGACTCGCTCATTTCTGGACAAACGTCTTCACACTCTTTGGATTGAACACCCGTAAATAAAAAACACTTTGACCATATCTCTATGGATGTTTATTAGTTATATACATGTGCCATTATTACCAGTTAATAGCTCAAACATGACATTCTGGATTAAAAATCATTTATGACAATGAATGTGGCTGCCATACTGTTTTTTATTTTTGGTTGACTTATTGTCCTAGACAATTATATTATCCTTGTTTTAGTTGGCAATGTGGCTTTTGAGGCGCTCATGCTAGGAAGCATACATGTCTCAGCTCGTGCTTACATTGCTGGTTTCACCTTTGATCTAGCATTTTTAGAACCTGCATTAATTGCAATCTATAGTTTTGCAGCAATTTAAAAACATAAAGTATCCACTTGGTGAGATTGGTGTGTAACTAAAGTTAGATAACAGACTCCATGAATCCATTTTATCAGTACATGTAACCCCCAGTAAGTGCTGTGCTAGCACCTCCTGCCCTCTGAATCCACTGATTATCACACTGCTCAAGGCTGCCCCACATTCACACACATCAGCAGGTATTAATTCATACAGCAAATACTTCTAACGCTTACTTTTTACATGAATGTAAGTGAACATCCCCATATTTCTTCCTGCATCCAAAAAGATGGTTCTGCACAGCCCATTTTAGAGAACAGGGAGCTAGACTATGGGGAAAATACCCCAATGTTCTCTGGACACTAATAAACATTGTCTGACATGAACACCAGGATACTGAATTTCACTTTTCCTTTTGGGGGAAGGCAGACTTATATTATAGACAAAGAGAGTCACTTCTGCATGCTCTCCCTTAAGCAATACATAGGGTTATCCACTTATTAAGACTATAAATATTTACTGGGAGCAAGCTGTAAGTCTGGCATTCAGTCTTTCTGTCCACATGGCATGTATGGTCTAATGGAGATGATAATACATTGGAATAAATACACTAATGGCAGCAAACGCAGTTGCTCTGTGCACCAGGAGGGACAGAGCTGAGATGTGTAAGGTCAAGTAAAGCTCCCTAGAGGAAGTGATGTGGAAGTTGAGATGAATTCATTGAGCACTAAAGAGTGAACATTTCTTTAGCCATGCAAATATTAACAAATCTATTGTTGATGGTGTTGCTGACGATTTTGAAGATCATCTCTCTTTGGGTCATTAACATATGCATAGAGAAATTGAGAGAGATTGCTTTTCTTTGCTGTCCTCAAGCTGCCATCTTGTGAAAAGGAAGAAACCCCATCTGTTAGTTAGTCTCAGTTCAAAAACTGTCCAAATGAATACAGATGTGGAGTTTCGTTTTCTTAGTAGGGAAGATGGGCTATGGAAAATTATCTTAGAAATAGTCAGAGGAGTCCATAAAAAGCACCATTTTTAAAGAAACAGGCACGGGCTGTTAAGGGGATAAAGGACTGGCTGCTGTAAAAACCTAGCTGTTTTGGCATTTCATCATACAAGGAAACAGGCGGCTTAGTCCCATTTTTGGATCCACTAATGCCTGCTGTGCTGAAATTAAACATTGCATGAAACAGGTATTTAGAATGCCCATCAGAAAAAAAGATTAAAAACAGTAAATCTCAGGCCCATGAGGCCCAGACGAAACCTGGCAAGCGGCCTATTCTGCAAAAGACTCCCTACTTTTGAAGACAGCAAACTTCAACCTGGCCATGCAAGACCACGTACAAACAACGTAAGAGTCTTTTCTTTTTATTTCTGTATAAAGGGTACTGATGCCTCAATTGTTCCCTAGCTAAGGCAAAATGTATTCCCAAAGGAGAGTACTTAATCTCCAGAGACAAGAGTGTGAAAAACCTGCCGGGACCGGTTTGGCTCAATGGATAGAGCATCGGCCTGCGGACTGAAAGGCCCCGGGTTCAATTCCGGTCAAGGGCATGTACCTTGGTTGCGGGCATATCCCCAGTAGGGGGTGTGCAAGAGGCAGCTGATCGATGACTCTCTCTCATTGATGTTTCTAACTCTCTATATCTCTCCCTTCCTTTCTGTACAAAAATAAATAAAATATATTTTTAAAAAAAAAGAGTGTGAAAAACCTATCAAAGGGAATAATGTGCAAGGAGAATACCTCTTCGGAGGATGCAGGGGAAGACCACGGGGAGATGCCTGAAGGAGCTGGTCTGCATGTGGAACAGACTATCTCCATCTCTCAAAGTGTGGGCTTCTGTGATCCCAGCACCTTCACTGATTTCACCACAATGAGAGTTGATTTTCCTCCAAGTAAATAGCAAAACAAATATTAGTTTGTGATTCTGCTTAACAAGTCTGAAAATGCATGAGAAAGGCAAACATAATTTAAAGTTGGCATTGGAAAGCTAAGGGTCTATAATTTGGAACAGATGATACTTTTGTGCACATTGTCAAGTTATAGTTTATCTTTGACTTTTATGTGTGTTTTCCCTTTTGGGTGTATTTTTATCCAATACGGTTCCAGATTTATATATGTAATATAACCTAGAGAATGATGTACAGTATGCAATACTGGTATTGTTGGTACAATCCATTTACAATAATAAAAAGTTAAAAAGACAAAATGAAATGGTAATAGTAAACAAAAGAAATCAATGCTTTTCCAGTTTCTCATTTCTAACTTTTCATTCGTTAGCATTTCCTATAGTATCAGTTGACTGTTTTAAACCCTTTCTCTTTTTACCTTCCCTTCCATTTATACTCCTTGACAATGAATTCTTCTAGAACCCTAACTCCCCAAACATTTCTTCTTATTTTCATATTTATGATAAGCTTTAAAATTATAATGTTTTTCATTTTTAAATATTCAATTTTCCATATTTTTCTTGTCATTACCTTTAGTTTTTCTCTCTCTTCATTTTCAGTGTTTTTGAAGCATCCTTTTCTATCTCCACACTTTCTTCCCCCTTTTCATATTCTTTCTTTCTCTAGTTTCTGCTACCTCAACTTGTCTCTTTACCTGTTTTGCTCTTCAATTATGCCTTTTTCTCTAGTTTTTTATCAGCTTCTTCCCCCTCCCTTATTCCTTTTGTTTTTCTTTCCTTTCTTCTATAAATTTATCCCTACTTCTCTCCTCCTCCTCCTCCTTCTTCTCTCTCTCTCTCTCTCTCTCTCTCTCTCTCTCTCTCTCTCTCTCTCCTCTCTCTCACCTTAAAATGTATTCCATTGTAAATGCTACAAGTATAGCACTGGTTTTCTTTGAAATACTGAGAGCACAAAGATGTATAAGAAAATAAATCATTCATAGAAATAATATTATATCAGAAACAAGTATGTTCTGCAATAATAGAACAAGCCTTAGAATTGTACTGATCATAACCTTTTATAAGTTTACTAGAGGCCCCTTGCAGGAAGATTCCTGAAAAGGGGCTTTCTGCTGCAGTCTCCACTGCCCTGCCTGTTTCCCTTCCTTCTCTGCCACCCCACTTGCTTGCTTCTCTGCACCTTCACTCCCTTCTGCTTAACTTGGCTTCTTTCTACATTGTCTTCAGTCTTTCCTGGATATGCAAATTAACTGTCATCTTGGTTGGGGTAATTTGCATACCCACCCTGATTGGCTGGTGGGCATGGCTTGTGGGTGTAGCAAAGCTATGGTCAATTTGCATGATTCTCTTTTATTAGAGCCTTCGGTAGATCATTAGGAACCCTGGGTTTTTATATATTAGGATGAATACTGGATCACTGAATTGAAAGAGCTTTTAGCTTATAAATATGTAATTTTATCCCAATCTATATATAGCTAAAAAGGTTATTAGAATCTATCAACTACATATTGTAAACTCACCAAATTTACTTGTACTCATATAAAGTTATGCTTTGAAAACTTGTAGGTTTTCTGCTTGGGCTGCTAATGGCCTTCTGGCCTTAAAACATCGTAGGCACATATTAAAGGCAACTACTTGTTAGAGTTGAGGAAGTAGCTCATATCCAAAGAATGGACATTGGGAATACTTGATATCAACCTTGTGGACTAAAATCAGGCCCCTTTGAAGAATATGTAGAGAAATTGAACAAATTGCTTCCTTTATTTGAGGTGTAGAGATCAGAAAAATCACGAAGCTACTAATATTAATTGCAATATTTTAAAAGTAAAATAAGAAAATACTAGTAGGTTGAACAGAGATTACTAAGTCAAAAAGAAATTACCAGGCACTTTTTTGTCTTGTTTTTCTAAGTTTAGGTTGACAGATTTACTGTACTGGCTCTTTTTAAATTTTTTTCTTTATACTAGGGAGAAATAAGTTGGGAAGTGTGCCTTCAGTTTCTACAGAGCATTTAGAGAGTAGGAGTGTGTGCGTGTGTGTGTGTGTGTGTGTGTGTGTGTGTGTAAATGAAATTTACTTTAAGGACTCAAACTCATTGTGGCTTCTGACATCCTCTTAGTTTATAAATTAGTATGAAAGAACTAGTGAATGGTCTAGATTGCAAATGCCTTGAGGACAGAGACCACAGTTCTCTTACTTAGGAGTGGGGCTCATACCTCTTGTACTTAATCCATCAGTCAACTTTCACTAGGTTAGGCTTTCACCACTCAGGCTTGTTTCTCACTTGGCTTTGGCTCTGTTCTGCTCCATATGACATTTTCATTTAAGAATCTAGGATCAGAAGTAGCAGGAACCCTCTGGAATATGACCTTTTTTTCTGGCAGAGAGAAAAAATAGAGGAGAGAGATAGAGAAAACATATGTAATGATCTTAAAGGTTTTACTCAGAACAGTTGTACCAGACATTCACTCTCATTTCATTGGCCAAAGCAAATCATAAGATCAAGCCTAATGCTTCCCCCAAGGAAGGTATTGTAAGTCACATAGCAACAGAATATTCTTTCAGGGAAAGGGAAGTAGACAACTGTCAACAATGATATGATTTCCATACATAATAAATTCTATTAAATTGAATCATAATCAGAAGCAGTTAATGCCCACTATATTCTATTGAAAGTTTTAAGAATTGTTTTTTCTTTAATTATCTTCCTCAGCAAGATCCTCCACTTATAAGAGGAGTTGAATAACATCATCAGACTGAGTGCTTAGTACTGATTCAACAGACATATGTAATTGTGAAATGGTTAAACAATAAAGATAATGCGACCCAGGAAGAATTATAGAATTATTATATATTTTTAAGAACTTGGGAAAGATGTTTGGTGGAGTACTCAGGTCAGAAATTGCTCTATTCCCACCCAAATCCAGAGGAATTTTAAAAAATTCCATTTATTACAACTACCATAGAGGGAAAGAACCATGGGATTTCATAGACTGTTAACCGTGACAAATATGCACCAGTCATTGCACAGGACGCCATGGCAGCTCATCAAAGCAGATTGTTATAGCCAAATGTGGTTGAAAAAGACCCAGGACCCAAAAGTCTGAACTTTCTCTGACTTCTCTAATAAGGATACTTTATAGCCCAGGTTCCTGTCCTTCCTGGCCCCTAGCATAGTTCCTGAATGTGTTTGTTCTTAGATTACTTTTCCTTCACCAGACTGTATGAGAGCTGGCGCCCTGACACAAGGTAGGTGCTCAGTAAGTAGTTGTTAAATGAATCAATAAATGTTGAGCAATTGGTGACAGAGAGGCTGAGAATTCTCTACAGTTAGCATATCAGTCTAGATAAAAGGAAATGATTGATTTGATTTAAACTCCTGTGGACTGTACACTAGCTTGAGTGATGTTGCAATAGACTGAAACCTGAGGTACCATGCAAATGAGCTTCCAAATACAAGGAAACTTGCGTTTATCCCAGATCCATATTGTGGTTTGATTTGTACGTATCTTAATTGTAGCCTGTTGTCAATGGCCATATCTATATTTAAATTATTTAGCTTATTCTGTATATGTCATTGCATAACCTATAATTAGACATTCTAAATAATTTCCCTTTTTTACTAACTTTTTAAAATAAATTTAAAATAAATCATTTCTGGCTAAGAAGTTCTAAAATGGATGGCGCTAAACAGACCTTCATCATGTATCCAGGTTGTCAGAGAAGAAAGATCATAAGGTACATAATACCCCTCCAAGAGTCTGCCTGAGAAAGACTGAGCTTCTTCAGATGGTCCCCCACCACACAAAAACCTTGCAGACAATAAGCACCCAACAAATATGTGCTGAATTAAATGGGCAAGTTAGAGTCAGGTCATGGAGATCAGATAGAAAGGCTAACTCACATCCGGTCCCAGAAATCCCAAAGACTGATCACCAGCTAAATATGTCTGAGCAACTCATTAAAAACCAGGGGAAATGCAGGAGAACGTTTCTTCCTTACCCCATTACTCTATGGGAAATATAAATGAAATAGATCATTTACATAACGGCATAATGTGCCTAGATATAACAGATTATTTGCATAACTGCATAATGCCACTAATCATGGAAAAGCCTTAAATATTTCTGGGCTATGAACATACTGAATTATATAAGGTATGCATATCAACCAATAATCAAAGCCTTCTCTTTTTGTAACTTATATCCCAACAGGGAGAAACAAATCTACTGCAGGAATGAGTGAACCTCCCAGTACCATTAAATGAAGAACAGAGTACTTGTGAGACAGAAGATTGCAGGATCTGGGTTCAATGTCCCCAAACTCATGTTATTTTCCCGCATCAGGAGCAACTGATAAGGAACTGTACTCATTGGAGCACAAGTACAAGGCCATTTGAAAATGATAACGAGGAAGGAAGGACAATGTTGTTCTCTTAGGTATCAAATGTCTTAACTTTCTTGTTACCGATGATAGCACCTGGAGGCTCTAGCAGGACTAGGGATGCGAGGAAAGACAGCGTGGTTCAGGGGGCTGTCATAATCTTTTCTTTCAGAGTAGCTATGCCAGGTTATGTGTTTACCTTAGTGCAAAAGTTCTTTAGTGTGTACAATTCTGCTGAGTTCATTATATTTTTTAATGTATCTCAGACTCATTTGAGATCCTGATTTCCCAGTGCAAACTAGAGTAACAAATATATAATTATTCTCATAAATAACTCAGCACCTTATATTTCAAACAAGTTTTCCCACAAGGCACAAGTGCCTTATATTAAATTCTTTTAAGTGTAAGTTGATTAAGGTAAAAATTAGTTGTTATTACCTTATGGACATTTTAGTTTTAGCAGCAATTCAAAGCCAGGTCTATCACAAGTAGATTTGTTGCCGCCCACAGGTATAATCATCAGGAAAATTAATAATCATGTTCAGTGTGACTATAAATCATTGTGGTTTAGGCAATTAATTTCTGTAGAAAAATGAAAGATCTATAAGCATTATTACTGTGCAAACTACATGTTGTGAAAACCCAGACCTGACACAGTCAAATTGCAAATTCAGGGTTTCTAATTTCAGAGTGTGATAATGTGGGGTCATCAGAGGCAGGGAAGTTGACGATTCTGAATAAATAATGTGGTAATTTTTTTTGCATTTTATGACTGTAGCTTTCAGTGCATACTGTATACAGAATCTCTAAACCAGGTGAAATAGAAAGAGTTGGTAAATTTTAGTAAAGGCAGAGAAAAAGACAAGAATACAATGCACATGGGGATATTTGAAAGAGCCCACCCTCAAGGTTGGGCAAATATGCTGAGGACCCTAGTGTGAGGTACACTGCTGGCAGACTTGTTTCCATAAGACTTTTATTCTGGCTCCTCTGTTCAGTGTGCAAAGTCAAATGGGGAAAACAAAGGTCTCATAAAAAGGTAATAACATGTACTAATTTGTGAATCCTAACAATGTACCAGTTTCCTAGGCACTTATTATCTAATTTAATTCTCATAACTACTTTATAAAGTGTGTATGATTATCTACATTAACAGACGAGGAAAGAAACTCCAAATGGTTAAATAAATTGTTCAATGACAGAAAGCTGGGGGATGGTGGAGTCAGGAATCACATCTAAGTTGACCTTCAAAGTCTATGGTCTTCTGCTCTAATGTCATTCTCTGCTTTTTTTCTGAACTTTTTTTCTTTTTCTTTCTTTCTCTTGCCCACTTATAGTACTATTATGTGACATTCTTTGTCATACTTTTCTCTGTATTTTTATGCCTTTCCCTTGTTGATGTTTGAGGTTTCCTACTGATGCCTCAGAGTGTTTCTTAGACAATTAAATGGTGCCTCAGCTCAAAAGATTGCTGCCCCTTTGTGCAATGGTGACATTGGTAGGTGTGAGAATTTGAAGAAAAGTATATATATTTTTTATAGTTGTAGGTATTATTTTTTCCAAGCCTAACTTAGTCTGTATATTCTTTGTCCCATTCCATCCTAATTTAATCCTAATTTAGTACAATTTATTTTCTAACAAGTACTAAATCTTTTTTGTTTGTTTGTTTAGTTGTATCCTGTGTTTTTAACATAAGTTATGTCCTACTTCATAGTTTAAAGAAACCATACAGTTGATATTAAGGTTAAAAAAAAAAGAGAGAACAAGAAGGAAAAAGAAAAAAATGTTGAAGAATTACTGTTCATACTAAAAAAGATTTGTCACTTTTTGCAGATTCACCATAGTTTTCTTTAAAAAAAACCCAGTTAATTAAAAATGGTGACTGCTATTTGATTTGTGCAACTTTTTGAAAAATCACTCATTGCCATTAAATGTGCCACCTCTAGTATTTGTTCAACAATACCTCTGAGTATGATAATGTGGGGTCATCAGAGTTAGAGAACAGAACTTATGGTTAACAATGTGTTTTTATCAACCCAACTCATTTGACTCAGAAAAACTACATGGCTTTATAATACAGCTTGAAATATAGTATTGAGATCCCTCCTTCTTTATTCTTTTTTCTCAGGATTGCTGCAGCTATTAGGAGTCTTTTTTTATTCTAGATTAATTTTTGGAGAGTTCATTCTAGGTCTGTGAAATATGCTGTTAGTATTTTAATGGAGATTGCATTGACTCTGAAGATTTCTTTGGGTAGTATGGACATTTTAATGCTGTTGATTCTACCAATCCATGAGCACGGTATGTTCTTCCAACTGTTTATGTCTTCCTCTATCTCTTTTTACAGTGTCCTGTAATTTTCCAAGTACAGGTCTTTTCCTCCTTAGTTAAGTTTATTCCTAAGGATCTTAATTTTTTTGACACAGTGATAAATGAAATTGTTTTTTTTTTAATCTTTCTTTCTATAAGTTCACTATTGGTGTATAAAAGATGCCATAGATTTCTTGGCATTAATTTTGTATCCTGCTACATTGCCAAATTCATTTATTAAGTCTAATAATTTTTTGATGGAGTCTTTAGGGTTTCCTGTGTACAGTATCATGTCATCTATGAATAATAAAAAAGTTTTATATCTTCTTTTCTAATTTGGATGTTTTTTATTCCTTCTTCTTGTCGAATTGCTATGACTAGCACTCCCAGAACTATGTCAAACAGGAGTGATGAAAGTGGGCATCCCTGTCTCGTTCCTGTTCTTAGGTGAAACGGTTTCAGTTTTTGCCCATTGAGTATGATGTTGACTGTAGGTTTATCATATAAGGCTTTCATTGTATTGAAGTATGATTCCTTTATTTACATTTTGCTGAGGGTTTTTATCAAGAAAGAGTGTTGGACTTTGTCAAATGCTTCTTATGCATCAATGGATATGACTATGTGATTTTTATTTCTAAATTTGTTTATGTGATATATCACATTTATTGATTTGCAGATATTGTACCATTCTTTCATCCCTGGGATAAATCCTACTTGGTCATGGTGTATGATTTTTCTGATGTACTGCTGGATCTGATTTGCTGGAATTTTGCCATCTATGTTCATGAGGGATATTGGCCTGTAATTCTCTTTCATTGTGTTGTCTTTATCTGGTGTTGGTATTAGGATAATGTTGGCTTCATAGAATCAGCTTGGAAGTGTTCCTTCCTCTTGAACTTTTTTTTTTTGAATAGTCTGAGGAGGATAGGTTTTAACTCTTCCTTGGATGTTTGGTAAAACTCCCCTGTGAAGCCGTCTGTCCCTGGGCTTTTGTTTGCTGGAAGCTTTTGATGACTGCTTCAATTTCTTCCATAGTTATCAGCCTATTGAAATTTTTAAATTCTCCCTGATTGAGTTTTGGAAGGTTATATTTTTTCTAGGAATATGTCCATTTCCTCTAGGTTATCTAGTTTGTTGAAATAGAGTTGTTCATAGTATTTTTAATAATCCTTTGCATTTCTGTGGGGCCTGTTGTTATTTCGCCTCTTTCATTTCTGATTTTGTTCTTTGGGTCCTTTCTCTTTGCTTCCGGGTGAGCCTGGCTAGAGATCCATCAATCTCGTTTATCCTTTCAAAGAACCAGCTCTTGGTTTCATTGATCTTTTGTATTTTTTTTGTCTCTATGTCATTTATTTCTGCTCTGATCTTTATTATCTCCTTCCTTCTGTTCACTCTGGGCTTTGCTTGTTGCTTTCTTTCTAATTATTCCTGCCTGGTACTGGCACATGGATATTCAAGTGTTTCAGCACCAATTTTTGAAAAGGCTCTATTTTCTCACTGAATGGCTTTAGCAGCTTACCACCTAATTGACCAAGTATCTGTGTGTCTATTTCTGGGCTCTGTACTCTGTTGCATCAACTTATTTGTCTATTGTTTCATCAATTCCACACTATCGTGATTTCTATAACTTTAGAAAAAATCTTTAAATCACTAGACAAGTGGAGTTCTTCAACTTTGTTGTTCTTTTTAGGTTTACTTTGTCTCTTTTAGCTTCTATGTCAGGTAAATTTTAGAATCAACCTATTTCTGGGAAAGAAAGTTTTTTTTTTATATATATATTTTATTGATTTTTTTACAGAGAGGAGGAGAGAGGGATAGAGAGCTAGAAACGTCGATGTGAGAGAAACATCGACCAGCTGCCTCTTGCACACCCCCCACCAGGGATGTGCCTGCAACCAAGGTACATGCCCTTGACCGGAATCGAACCTGGGACCTTTCAGTCCGCAGACCGACGCTCTACCACTGAGCCAAACCGGTTTCGGCAAGTTTGTTTGTTTTTTCTTGCCAATGAAAACACATTTGACTATGATTGCATTAATTCTCTAGATGAGTTAGGAGAGAATTGACATCTTAATAATATTCACTATAACAATAATGATAGCATTAATAATAATATTGAATTTTAAAATTCAAGATGATGGTCTTAGTCAACTTGAGCTGCCATACCAAAACACAATAGACTGGGTAGCTTAAACAATGGCAATATGTGTGTGTATGTTTTCACAGTTCCAGAGGCTAAGTCCAATATCAAGGTGCTGGCTGAAGTCTTTCCTCATGGTGTGATGACAGTTACCTTAGCTATGTCTTCACAATGCAGGAAGAGAGAACTTAGGTTTCTTTTTCTCTTCTTGTTCTCTTATAATGAGGCACCAACCCTATCAGATTAAGGCCCACGCTTAATAAATTAATTAAAATAATTAATTAACCTTAATTATTTACTATAGACTCTATTTCCAAGTATAATCTCATTGGATGTTAGGTCTTCAACATATACATTTTGGGAGGACACAATTCAGTGTATAATGACTTTGTTATAGCTCTTCATTTATTTAGGCCTTCTTTAATTTCACTCAGCAATATTTTACAATTTTTAATATAGTGATATTGGACATCTTTTGTTAAATTTATTCCCAAGTGTTTCAGGTTTTAATGTTATTTTAATTGTAATTTAAAATTTGGTTTTCTACGTCTTTTCCTTCTTCTAAGATTTATATAAATACAATTGGTTTTCATTTATTTTCTTTCTTAAGGGGCATTTTTTTAAGGTAAACTTCAAAAAAAACTTGGTAATGTCTAGTAAATGCAAAAAAAAGCATTTGTTACAGCCATCACTTTAGAGTTAGGCTGAAGTAGCCACACAGTTCTTAGCTTATAACTCCCAGACACAAGGAATAAACATTGCTGTCTTTCAGTAAAGTAGGCATTCTTCCCTTTCCCCAGCAGTAAGTATCACCTCTGACATAATCTCTCAAGATGGCTCCTGTCCAGGATCCTGCTTCTGACACTTAGGACAAGACTGTGTTTTTATCAGTCTCACATAGCTGTCTGTGGGCAGCCATCCAGTGGTCTAGTTTCTTAACTAAAGACAGTGTCATGGTGCCATGTATTTTGGTGACAGATACAGTTTTTAAGTGGCAGAAGATATATTGAATATAACCATTTAAAACTTTTCTAGTACATATCTATTAATATAAAGTTTCTAGGTAGCCAAGGAATGCAGCTATGTTTTTTTATTGTTCAAATGGATCCAATGCAGATTTTATAAACAGTGAACACAACAAGGAGAAATTCTAAAAAAAAAAAAAAAAAAAAGCCCAACAACTTTATGGAAATTTAACTCTGTGGTCACAGTATTTCTGACATCCTCACCTTGGACAATTTGGAGACACCCGTGTAGAAGAAAATACATTGTTTATAAGTTGTGTATGTCTCAAAGACACTTGGCTGAGTGCAGGGGATTTATAAATCTTTAGGTCAGGAAGTAAAATTGCCTATTTCAAACAAGCTTAAAACTTTTGCCACATTCTATTCTGAAATTTAATCAGGTACTTACATTGCAAAAGAAGACCAAAGTTAGGAGCAATCAGGCTTTCCCTAAATAAAGCCCTATGCCTTCCTAGGAGATATTGAACAGAAACACTGAAAATTTGGCCCTTGATAATATCATCCATTTGACAGAGGGTCAACTTTTCTATTTGGGTGAACTCACCCCATGTCTTCAAATAAAGTGACCCACTAAATGCAGAAGAAGATACTAATTCTCATCTTATTGTCATAAAAATAACTACAAGACACACCTCAGTAAATATAATCTTCTGTGAAGTAATTCTCAGTGATCCACTTTTCATTCCCAGAGTTTGTGTTGCTGCTAGATACCTCAGGAAAGACAGGATTGCAATAGGCCAGCCATTCAGTCTTGTGATGTTTATTTAGCTCCTTTTAGTTTATCCTCTGGAGAAGACACTGTTTCTGAGGAGACAGGGGACATAAATCCATCAGTGGGGATTTAGGGCAAATTAGGTTTAATAACCACAGAGTTGAAATTTTGCCACTGTACTTTCTAAAAATCATTCCAATGTCTTAACACAGCATAGATTAGTTTGAAGATGATTGCAGACTTCCCTGTTGAGAGTTTTAGATATGTAAAATCTTGCTAAAGTTAGAAATTAAGTGTGCATAGTCACAAAGGGTCTTTAATTTCATAAGATGATAATACAATTTTATGGTCTAGTTAAAATTCTTCTCCCAGTTATTAAGGTTGAAGAATGAATCTTAGACCCAATGAAAACATGCTTAAAGAGTGATAAATGTAGCTACTGTTCATATCCCATCAGCAGAGCTGCCATGGGGAAGGCAGAAGATAAAAGTAAGAAAAAGAAAACAAAAAGGCTTCCAACAGACAATTCACACATGTCACAAAAATCCACCCTCCTGTGTCTGAAGTCACACATATGTCTCTCTATTTCTATATTTAGGCTTATCTTAGCAATATCTTTGGTTGTAGAAGCCATAGAGCTTTTTATTCAAATGGGCATTTACAAACAATATGTTCCCATTTGCAACATACATCATTTCTAGTCATCCAGATACCATGAGCTCTTGCTTAGTCCACTAATCCATGTGCCTTTGGAATTGTCAGATTAAAGCCTAATTTGATGACTTAAATTTCTTTAAACGTAATTAGAAATACAAGGCACGAGGCAACCATAAGGCAGCTCTAGCTGAGTTAAAACTATCTATACATCCTGAAACTTTTGCTCCTTTTCATTTGAATCATCCATGTCTTATATTTAGATATGTATTTTTTTTTGCCATCAATAATAGATTTACTTTCATGTTGTGCTGAGCTCTCTTAAAAGATAATGTCAAAACTATAGGCTTTTATCAAGATTTTTTGAAGAATGCCACCTGACCACTGCAGATGGAAGAAAGCCACACTAGCATTTGTCAATGGATAAATACATTGTGTCTAAGTTTGTATTGTATAGTAGTGAAGATACCATTAACTGACATGGTGCATATATCTCCTTATCTAAGAGGCTAATCTTGAAGGGAGGTAATTTCTCTCTTATGTGAAGTTTAATATAAGTGTTCATTTAGAGTGAGGTGGCTCTCTTCCAGGTGGGGGTTCAGAGGGCCAGACTCCTAAGTTTAAAGTCACCATCCTCCCTTGAATTAAGCTGGTGAACATTGCAAGAATATGATGCATAGAAAGGGGGAGGTTTTGATAAGTGAAGCTTGGAACTGACATGCATCACTTCTCACATTTCATTGGCTACAAGTCAATCACATTGGCACAGGTAGTGCAAGGAAGGTTGGGAACTGTCAGTTTTGTGCCCTGGAAAACAGGGACATCCATATAACTAAAGTTAGCTGTGCTTGTTTTTTCATAATATCAAAGTAAATAACTGAACCTCTTTAAGAAAAACTGTGATAAAATGTCTGAGGGTAAACATTTCTCTATTGGTGGGCATACCCACATTTAAGTGGTAAGACTATATATACAGTTTTGTTCTCTGACTCTCTTAGAAGAAATGCTCCTTAAAGAAACTGCAAGAAACTAGGTTCATAAACTCTGAATTGCTTTTGCCCATCTGCTACTAATTACTTGAGTGACCTTAGGCAAGTCACTTTCTGGGCTTCATTTTCACACATTGGTAAAATTAGAGTATTAAATTAAATTATTGCCAGGGTTCCATCCAAATGCTAACAGTTTGTAAATTGCTGAATTTGTTGTCTTTTACTATTATATACTTACAATTAGGAGAATGCTAAAGAAATACTTAGTATGTTATTTTTGTTCTATTGTCTTTCTTTTTAATAATTTGTAAGCCTTTTGTGAGTGTTCAATAAAATTTTTTGCCTTTTCCCTTCTGTGCATCAAGGTTTTTAGAGATTTACCAACTTTCCAAGTTTTTCACTGATTATTTTTTGTGGAACAAAGGTTAACAAAGATATCACTTTTACTGATATCTACTCATTAAATCACCATAATTAGGTTTGGAGGATAATCTGAGTCATGAAGTTTACTGGCTGTCATCTGTGAGGACAACTATTGAGGAACTGAACCAACATCATTTTTAAAAAAATATATTTTATTGATTTTTTTACAGAGAAGATGGGAGAGAGCTAGAGAGCTAGAAACGTCAATGAGAGAGAAACATCGACCAGCTGCCTCCTGCACACTCCCTACCGGGGATGTGCCCGCAACCAATGTACATGCCCTTGACAGGAATCGAACCCGGGACCTTTCAGTCCGCAGACCGACGCTCTACCACTGAGCCAAACCGGCTTCGGCTGAACCAACATCTTTTCACTTCCTATCTGACCAGTTGCCCTAGACAATAGATAGAATGTTATTTAATATTAAAATATTTCCTGAACGTCTTTGCCTTTCAGATATCCAAATGTCACGGATTTTTCAGATTTTGTCTCTTTACCCTAATTTCTTATTTTCTTTACTTCCATGAGTATAGATATGTGTGTGTTTAAAGTAACCTATACACTCTTGAATTTCCTTCATTCTTTTCTTTTTTTTTTTTTAAATATATTTTATTGATTTTTCACAGAGAGGAAGAGAGAGATAGAGAGTTAGAAATGTCGATGAGAGAGAATCATCTATCAGCTGCCTCCTGTACACCCCCCACCGGAGATGTGCCCGCAACCAAGGTACATGCCCTTGCCCAGAATCGAACCCGGGACCTTTCAGTCCGCAGGCCGACGCTCTATCCACTGAGCCAAACCGGTCCCGGCGAATTTCCTTCATTCTTAAACATATTTTTGCAGCCCCAATATTCTCAATAGGAAAATGGAAACTTCTTTTTCACTTTAATTCTTCTATACCTGCCTTATCCTTCCAAAATCTTTACAAAAAATCTGTGTCCCCATGTTAATACAATTACATAAGACAGGATCTGGACACTCTCCCACTGAGTGGCAGAAGACAATATGTTAGTATGCTTCATTTTCTTGGTAAGAGGTACATAATAGTGGCCCGTGGGACTTACAACATTTTCTGTTTTGCTAGTAGAAGGAAAAGAAAGACAAAGCAAAAACACCACACAAAAACTTAAGGACCTATTTCCTTTTATAGGATAAATTCAAAATAAGGTGCCAATGCCCCACCCTGTACAATCCTGAGAGACGATAATGCTTTAATTCCCTCTGAATTTCAGGCAATAAGGATCTGGCTAAAACCTGGTTCCCCATTATCTGTTTACATCAGAAAACTTCAAAACACTTTACCAGTACAAATTCACTCTCACTACATTTGTAAGAAGTAATATTGTTCTCATTTGCTGATGGGAAAACTGGGGCACTGAGAGTATAAGTGACAAATTCAACGCATGTGGTGGAGCAAAGAATTGTACCCAGGGCTCTGGAGAGCCAGGCTCCTGTTCCAACAACTAGATAGGACTTCTTCCGAGGCTGTGGAGGTGGCGCACGTGTTTTAAAAGGATGGTTTATTTCACTTTTAAGGCACAGAGAGACTGCTGAAGAGAAAGAGGGATGAAAAAAATCTAATAAGTCTTATTTGGAAGGTTGAATGATCCATATTGTTAGAACTCAGAACGTCTCTCCCACCTGGAACAATCGAAGACACTGAAAAGCTGTGAAACTATTAACAAACAGAAAAACAGGAAATGAAAAATATTCATAGTGTAAAGATAAAAATAGCTTGGTCTAAACACTAAATTTAAAAATGAAACGATCACAGCTTCTTTTAAATGCTGGACATCTTCATACTGAGTCTCGCCATGACAGTATTTGGGTACTTTCAACTCCACGAGTTCTCTGTGCCTCAATCTCTCCATCAGTTCAATCCCGTTTGTGATCTTTGTCATTTGACACTTGCATTTGGACAGGCGTGCTTGTGCATTAAGCAAAAACCAAAATATGCCAAGTGTGATGAACTGTTCCAGTTTTGAAAACATCAACTTCAGTAAGCTTTGCAACAATAAGACATTAATAATCTGCATATGATATGAAGCAAATTTTAATAATGGATTAATAGCTCTTTGATGCAAACAGTGATAGCAGCGAATGTACATTTTGTTGTTGTGTAGACAGATAAATCGTGATTCAAATAAAAATTAACCTATAATTAATAACAAAGCACATTCCAAAGTCAAATATTTGTGCCTCCACTCCTTAAGGTCAGTGAACACATGAAACTTATCAAGTATTTTTTTGTTTTACTGAAAGAAGTAACACTGATATGATGGAGGGCAAAAGTGTTTTTTCCAGGAATGATTGTGCTTTTAAAAATTGCCCAATATAATCATGCAAATAAGTAGATTTTGATAAGCTCCAAGCTAAAAAATAGTATGCTGGGCTTAAAAGGAATTAGACAAGCCACCCAAAAGAGATGTTCCACTTTGCTTCTGTTAGTTTCTTCTCATTCAAAAGTCTATGTTGACCAAGTTTTGAGTTAGTCTCCTGCAGAGCTGATATTTGTATTTCTTGATTGTGAGAACACTTAGAGGAATATTAGTTTAGACCTGGTTGACCATGATGAAGCACGGTGTGGTGAGGCCCATACAAATGTTGGGGACCAGTTAGAATTTAAGGATGTTTATGGAAGTTTTTAAATCTATTGGGAAGGAAGAGGATACAGAACAGAGCTGTAGGATAGATATTGGAAGGATGTATAAAATTACAAACCTTTAGGAATGTGTTATTGCCAAATGATATTTTCTCTTTGTTAAATTCTAACAGTTAAATTCTAATAGTCAAAAGGAACTCAATGTAACAATCATAAAAATGATGGGCATTGCGAATTGGCAATGAGTTGTGTTGTGGGCTTTGCAAAGAAGCAGTTCTCAAAGTGTGGTCTCTGGACATACTAGAAATGCAATTCCTGAGTCCCACCCCAGACCTACTGAATTCAGGAACTCTAGATGTGGGCACCAGCAATTTAGACTTTAACAACCTTTCTGATGGTTCCGACTCACACTGAATTTGAGATATGGCTATAAGCATCCAGCAGGACTCCCAGGGTAACATGACCTTATGGGAGGGCCAAAACAGATGGAATCTTCAGAAGGTTTAAATCTTGGGGCTGAGATGAAGGACTTATATCCGAGGACTCAGGTAGGGACTTAGGACCAGGTACAGTAATTCTAAAAAATCTTTAAGTAAAATACAAATTTATATGTTGAGAGTTTGAATTTCCCACCTTGAAATTTTCCTCAGTGTACACTCTAAATTTAAGTGGTGGTGAGGCCGGAGCAGCCCTAGCCAAATTCCCAGAGTATATCCTGCAGAGAAACAACAGAGGCTCCTGTGATTTTGTTGTTGTTGTTGTTGTTAAGGCAATAATACAAAAAAATTCACTGTTAATAGCTTATTCTCAAATTGCCCCCCTTAAAAATCAAGCTGCCCCCCTGTGGGGTATGTGTCCCATGTTGAGAACTATTGGTTTAGACAGAGGGAGGTTAGTAAATCAGCTTTTATTTGGAGATCACCAACCCATCAAATGTTAGAATATTGAACCTAATGTAAAATCTGCATGTTGTAAAAATAGAGAATTTGTGAAACTAACTAAAAATTACCCTAAAATTATAAACAAATATTGCATCTTTCTCTCCATTAATATACTCTCAGTGTCATCTTTGTAACTTGTGCAGAGATGCATAGATGAGAGATAAATATACAATACAAGGGTGACACTGAATATACTGAACAATCAGTATGGCCAGGCATCTGTGATGGCTTAGAGAGGGGACAGTGTGGCAGGGCAGAGAGGCCCAGGGGAATCAAGGAAGTGGTGATTTATCCATGAGTATGAACATTGTAGTGCATACATGTTGTGTTACAGCCTGAACTCAAAAGGAAAAAATACTATGAGATGAAAAGATTCTATTAATATTAAAATTTCAATGCCATAGGCCTCTGTATGGTATGTCTTGGGTGGGTTCAGAGTGTGGATTGGATGGTATTTATGCTTGCTTGACCAGTTGTATTTTGTCTTATCATAGTACTAATTACACTGTATTATAAGAATTTGTGTTTTTTGCCTTTGTCTTCCACTGGACTGTTAACGAGTATAAGGACTCACTATTTCCTTTTTTTCCTTCTTTTATTGCCCTAACATCTATGGTGTCTGATACAGAGTAGGTAATTAATAATGTTTCTGAATAAATGAATGTTCAATTATAAACTGACTAGATCTGGCTGCTGATTGGCAATAAACAGACAGCAGATACCTCTGGTCCCATCATGGGACAGGATAGCTCCAGGTTCTAGATGAAATAATGAAGAAAAGGAAAAGAAACACTGATGTCTCTCTGGGAGACAGAGGCCAGTTACACAAACCAAGAGAATTAGTTTTTATAGAAGCTGGGTACCAGAAACAACATCTTATTTGGGGCATCAGGATACTTCAGAAAGGAGTAGGGCTCAGCTCAGACAAAACATGGACCTGGTAAGAGAAGGAACAGAGTAGGCAGGGAAGACACAAACAAACAAACACTTCTCTTTTCCTTAAATAATTAATAGAGTTTGCAGGAAAGATAGGTTTAACTAAGGAATATTCTAGTGAAGTCACAAAGGACCTTGAGAAAAGAAGCTGTCAATCCAAGGACACATCCAGGACAGTCACAAGGAATCTTGATCAGAGAGTCTCTAAAACGGGTGTCTTAGTTGAAGCTGGACAGAGTCTGTGTGTGGGCCATTCACCTGCTACTCATTCACCAGTATAACCTAGCTTTCGTAAGAAATAGTCCTGTTTATAACATGTTTTATTATATTATAAACTAGAGGCCTGGTGCACAAAAATCATGCACTGGATGGGGGTCCCTCAGCCCTCTCGCAGTACAGGAGCCCTCAGGGGATGTCTGACTTAGGCTGTGAGTCAGGGAAGTGGGCCTAAGTTGTCAGACATCCTTAACGCCGCTGTGGAGACAGGAGAAGCTCCAGCCACTGCTGCTGTGCATGCCAGTGGTAAGCCTGGCTTCTGGCTGAGCAGCACTCCCTCTATGGGAGTACACTGACTACAAGGGGGCAGCTCCTGTGTTAAGCATCTGCCCCCTGGTGTTCAGTGCATGTCATAGTATTAGCCTTTCATTGCATATTAGCCTTTTATTATATAGGATAACTAGCCTAAGAGATGAGTATTAGCAACGACTTTGAATAGAAGTGGTTTGAATATCATAGGCAGTTATTGAGTATTGTTGAAAGAATAAGTGAATCATGGCAAAGGCTGTGCATCACAAGCACTGGGAAGAGCCTGAGAATCTTAGGTGGGAGCCCATTTTATCATCATTCAGGGGCCTTAAATGTCTGAGGTGACAAGTCAGAGCAAACAAAACACGGAAGCCATCAATCAGCTTTTGATGAGTACAGGAGGCGCGTCTTCAAGCTTTGGTTTGGTAAGACATAAAAACTGGTACTAAGAGAGGTGATGTCCACCATCTACAATTATTTTAAAGAAGAGAAAATACCTCATATATTCTGAAAAGTTTTCCTTTTCCAAGCCTGAAGGCAGAACTTGGCTATGCTCTGTGGAAATCTAGACAGTTTCTCAGGACTTCTCTCCCTCACCCCCTTCTCTGCAGCCTGCCCTTTACTTCTTTCTCTTTCTCATCCTTCCTTCTCAATATTGGCTGGGTCTCTGACCTTCCTGTTTTTTGTCTGTTTGTTTGTTTTGTTTTTGTTTTTCACATCAAGACTATTTCTTAGCATTTCTCCAGACCCTTCCTTGGTGGCTGCATTGGGGAAAGTGGCAGCTAGGCTCACTGTGCTCTGACACCAGCCCAGCCTCAGCTCACTAATGAAGCTTGGGAATGTGTTCCAGTCTGCTTAGCCCAGGGTCTGGAGAACAACCTGTGTTTGATCTGACAGGTACAGTCCAGAGGGAGCTCATTGTCCAGGAGGCGGCCTGCTCTAACCAGTTCTAACCACCAACACGGCAGCTTCCCCTAGAAGGAGACATCTACCAACTCTGACAATCACTGACGACAAAACGGGCTGCTGCTCCCATTGTTGGAGGCATAAGCGTGGGATTGTGCAATCAGTTGAGCAATGGGAACCATGGGAGTCCTGGACAACAGTAGATGTTGATTTCAATGTCCTTTCATTCTTCATCGGTGCCCTAGGCCTCCTCTGCTGTCACTCTGCACTTCGGAATTCAATGCCAGGAAGGTAAATTAGTGCAGCCACTATGGAAGACAGTGGAAAACCTAAGGAGGTTCCCCAGAAAATTAAAAAAATAGAACTACCATATGAGTCAGCTATCCCACTTCTGGATATACATCTGTAAGAAATGGTATCACTACCTTGAAGAGATATATGCACCTCCGTGTTTACCGCAGAATTATTCACAACAGCCCTTAGGAAACAACCTCAAGTGTCCATCAACAGATGACTAGGTGAGGAAAATGTGCACATATATAATAGAAAATTATTCAGCTACAATTAGAAGGTCCTGTGATTTGTGACAAGATGGATAAACCTTGAGGGCATTGTACTAAGTGAAATACTGTATGGTCTCACATATGTGGAATATATATATAAAAAAAACCTCATTGAAACAGTGAGTAACTTGGTGGTTGCCAGGGGTGAGGGGGTGGGGGAAACAGAATACATTGGTCAAATGGTACAAACTTCCAGTCAAAAGGTTACTTCTGGGGACCTAATGCACAGCATGGCGACTACAGTTAACAATACTGTACTTTATACTGGGAAGTTGCTAAGAGAGTAAATCTTAAAAATTCTTACCCATTTGCCCACCCCCATACAAATAAATGGTTACTATGTTAGGTGACAAATGTGTTAACTAATTTTAGTGGTATCATTTCTTAATAAATTTATGTATCAAATCATCATGTTGTCCACCTTAAACTTACACAATATTACGTATTAATTATAACTCAATCAAGACGGGGAAAGGAATTTAATGCTTTCCTGTTTCCTTGGGTACATCAGACTCCCACTGTATTTCCCAACACTTTGGTTTTTCCTATTGTCACAGAGCCTCATATCTGAAGAGCCCTGCTCATCCAAACCCACCAGTCTCCCCTCACCAGCCTGCATTTCAGGTGGATTTCTTTGCCATCTGGGGTTCTGAATCATCTTTATGTTCGCTACATTATGTTGAGCATGGACACAGAAGGTACTCAATCAGTGTGTTTGTTAAACTGGACTTTATTGAAATGACACTGCTGTTCTACCCCTAGTTTTCAACCCCTTACTCCTTTGTTCTGAGATGTCCTGAAAGGTAAGTGGCCACAGAGTCAGGACTCTGATGCAGGCCTGGCCCACCCTCACTTCCTATGAACCTTTGGGCCAGTCACTTCACCTTTCTGAATTTTCTTACTGCAACACAAGAATTGTGGCAGTTTCTGTTTTATGTCCCACGATATTGTTAGAATTAAATAAAAGAATATGGGTGAAAGGGTTTTATGAATTAGAAAATGCTGTATATTTAGAGTACTTCCTGTGCTAAAGTCTGAGTTAATGACTGACAATCATTTAAAATACCTTTTCTCTCAGACAACTTGAACACTTGCTTTATGAGAGAGGACGCCATTTTAAAATCTAATTCTGTTCAGTGAGAAATTATTCAATGTCTATTAAATACCTAGCAATTTGTATACATTATGGAGGCTTTGAAAGAGAAATGATTGCTTTCTGAGAAATTATGACATAATTAGAGGGTACATCTGACTCTGGTGAGCTGCCTACCTGAAGTTTAATACCTGGTTCTAGACTTTAAGTCTACACTTCCTAAATCAGTAAAATTCAAAAAAGAAAACAGCCTTGCTGGCATAGCTCAGTGGTTGGGAATTGACCTATGACCAAGAGGTTACAGTTAGATTTCTATCAGGGCATATGCCTGGGTTGTGGGCTCGATCCCCAGTGTGGGGCATGAGGAGGCATCTGATCAATGATTCTCTCTCATCATTGATGTTTCTGTCTCTCCCTCTCTATTCCTCTCTGAAATCAATAAAAAATATATTAAGAAAATGAAAACAAATTGGGAGACCAAGAGAGTTATCAATTTTTAATTTGTCTCATCTCTTCAATAGTTTTAAAAATAAATTTGGAATTTGTATATATAATAGCATGGAAAACCATAACATCAATAAATATCTATAGAAAGTTAAAACTTGACTCAGTTCAACTTTATGAAAAATGTAGGATGTTACCCTGATCTTTTGCACTTCATTCTGAGTCCCTCTGTGCTTTGTATGGGCCCAGGGACTGGGAACCATGGCTGAGCAGACAAGAGTCAGTCCCCTTCTCTGATACTGTTTTTCATTAAGTTGGAATGAGACTTTGCACAAGGCCCTGAAACTCCCTAAGCTGAATTCCTCTTTGTAAACCAGAGCAGTTGAACTAGAATCTGTGCTGTCCAATAAGGTGGCTCTTAGTCATTTGTGGCCATTTTAATTTAAACTAATTTAAATAAAAAAATGTAATTCCTTAATGGCACTAGCCACATTTTGAATGCCTAATAACATTTGTGGCTAATGGCCATCATGTTGGACAATGCAGATTTAGACCATATCCATCATTGCAGAAATTCTATTGGATAGTGCTTAACTAGATGACTCCTGTGTTTAAAAAAAAAAAAAAATTAAAAATCCAGGATTTTTATGTTTACATGTAGGACCTGCTTAGCTTCAAAGTCACAATGTGACCCGGCCCATAGTGAAGTTTTTCAACTGCCTGTTAAATCTGAATGGTGATGATAGTTCTTATTTACTTCTGATGGATGGCAAGGATACCAATTACTGCCTGAGAAGTATTATGACTTTACTCAAAATCTTAGGTTCAGTCTCTGTGCCTCTATGAGTTTTTCTCCATTTGAATATCCACTTTTCCTAAATCATACCAGTTATTTATTTTTTTAATTTTTAGAGGGAGTCTGAGATTAATCTTCCTTAACATTTTCAAAATCTTATGGGGAAAACTAATCTTACTGATAAGTACATCCTTTTTTTTTTTTTTTTTTTTTTTTTTTAATCTTCAATCTACCAGAAAATTGCCAATGTGTTGTAAAAGCACTATTTTTATAGAACTGGTATAAACACTGTTTTGGATTCCATCTGTTAAATCAGTCATAGCCACTAACAAGTATTGTTGTGAGATGAGCCATCATCAGCAATGTGTATGGGTACAAACTGAGATGGTGTGGCAACATGCAGTGCCACATAAATTAAGCGGTTGTCATTTCCATTAAAGAAAAGTACCAATGCATTTCCATTCTGTGCGAGATTGAAGGTGGGAGTAGTGGATGGGTTACTTGCTTTCTGAATCTGAAAGGCCAAAATCATAAAAAATATTAAAGTGATGTCTAAATTTCCAAGGTTAAAAGAACAACGAAAGAAATAAATGTGAGAGAAGAAGAAACAGAAAGAAGTCAGTGTTCATTAAAAATGACGCAATCAACTCTATCACCAAATTAAAGACAACCTCTGTATGACAAAGCCTTCTTAAACTTTGTCTATCTCAGAGTAAGGAGAAGCTACAGAGCCGGACACTATTCTTATTCTCATCTTGAAGTAAATAAAATAAAAGGAATAAAGTCTGAATATACATGGTTATTATAAACTAGAGGCCAGATGCATGCAATCCGTGCAAGGGGCTCAGCCCTTGCAGCCCCAGCTGTCTCTGACCTTGCAGCCCTGGCTTCATCTGGAAGGTTGTCCAGAAGACGGTCTTTCTGCTTTTGGGTCTAATTAGCATATTAGCTCTTTATTATATAGATTATGGGGCAGCATTGGCCCACAGAATTGGCAAGGATGTACAGCAAAGTCCAGTGACACTCCATCCCAACTTCACAAACTCTCACCTCCATGCCTGCTCAGTCTGTTTCTTGTCAGTTATGGGTTGTTGCCCATGTTACCATATTGCCCATGTGCTATACACTTAGAGCAGAGAAACTCTGCCCCTGGAGTGGGCTTGTGTCAACATTTTTGTTGTAAATTCCCATTTTCTGATTATTAAAAAGCTTTCAGCACAGAAGTAACTTTGTAAGAGTTCAAACTTTGAAAGGATTCGTTTACTGGCTTAAAAATAACACTAAGGCCACACCCATAATTTAAAATGTTCTAGATGGCTTTGTGGCCTGGGTTTTTTCAAAGTGAGTAAACTTAAAATATGAAGGGACTCAGGACTTGGAGCAGTTCCAAAGACTGGTTTTTAGTATTTGGTGAACTGGAATGAGGTTCCTTAATGGTAAGCTTTACTTGCAGAAATGAAATTGTAGAATCAATTTAGTTGGAATGTTGTCTAGCTTCAGCTAGAAGGGGTCTCTCAATAATTTCTCACAGATTATGAAGGAAGAAAGGTTGGTCCAAGGACAGGCTATATAATTTGGGGAATGCAGTGCAAAGTGAAAATTCAGGGCCTCTTGTTAAAATATTATTAAGACAGTGAGTCCTTGGTGGTCTAGTGGTTAGGATTCGGGGCTCTCTCTTATTAAGACAGTGAGAGTGACAGAGCATTAAACCAAGTGTGGGTCCCTTTTAAGTATGAGGCCCTGGCAGGGCCACTGCATTGGTTGCATATCCAGGAAAGTAAGTTCCAGGTAGGCTAGTATCCTTCCTTCCTTCCTTCCTTCCTTCCTTCCTTCCTTCCTTCCTTCCTTCCTTCCTTCCTTCCTTCCTCCCTCCCTCCCTCCCTCCCTCCCTCCCTCCCTCCCTCCCTTCCTTCCTCCCTTCCTTCTCCTTTTCTTCCTTTCTTCCCTATTTTCTTCCTTTTCTCAAGGTATACTAAAGATTTTGCTATTTCTAAAGCACTATTAATGATCATTATTGGCTGAAGTATAATTTACACATGAGTACTGTTATTTTAACAGGTTCTGTCTTGAATTTTTTACAAAATATTGTTGTTCCCAACTTGCTTAACCAAACACAGTTTAATAACAAATTACATAAGAGAAAATGGTTTTTCTGAAGCTGGTAAAATGTTCTCTTACCTATTTTCAAATGTGAGTTTTAAAATAATCTCATGAGGTGGTTAGACTGAAACAAACACATTGTTTTACATTAAGAAACTGATGCTTCACTGTAAGATTGAGTAATTTGCATAGTTTTACAGATATTTTATTGGTAGAATCAGGATCAGAACTTTATTCTCTTGACACTTACTCCTATTTTGAGTTAAAAGGTATTAGATACCACAAAATTTAAACACCAATCAGGAGGAAACCTTGGACCAAGAAATAATGAAAAATTACAAAATTATTTTTTCCTCCTAATGCTTGGATTAGAACCAACTAACTCCTTGCAGAGATTTTAAAAGATCATGGTGTAATGAATGAAACTTACTCTGTTTCAGGAGATCAGACCTATTGTCTGGCTGAATCCATTCGATATGAAGTTGTGATATAATTGGGCTTGTTTAAAACTCGGTAAACAAAAGAGATGGAAGGGGTTAGCCATGGACTACTGGTGAATTCTAAGAAAAATTTCAGGAAAGACTAGGCGATAGAGGCTTGAGGTTTGTAGCTCATATTTGTTTACCGAAATGTTGCGGGTCCTGCACTTCACAGTGCATTCCATGGCCCATTAATATTGTGTTACTTAAAAAAAAAAAGAAGAAGAAGAAGAAGAAGAAGAAGAAGAAGAAGAAGAAGAAGAAGAAGAAGAAGAAGAAGAAGAAGAAGAAGAAGAAGAAGGAGAAGAAGGAGAAAAAGAAGAAGAAGAAGAAGAAGAAGAAGAAGAAGAAGAAGAAGAAGAAGAAGAAGAAGAAGAAGAAGAAGAAGAAGAAGAAGAAACAACTCTTTTTGGTCAATTAAGTTTGAAGAGACAATGACTGACAAAGTTAAACAGCTTCGTAACTGCAGGACATTTCAAATCCTTAATGAGCCACTGTGATTTGTGACTCTTCAAGAGAGAATGCAGCTTTTCCAAACTAACTTGACCACAGAACATCTGAATATCTTAACTCTTTTTTTCTTTTCCTTGTTGACAAAATCTCAAGGGACTAGTGTGCCACAGAACACACTTTGGGAAGTGAGGCCTTGGATTAAAGAACCAACATCTTGATGACAGTCCTGTAGAAGGCTCTCAAATATTATGTTTACCCAAAACCTCAGAATGTGACCTTATTAAGAATAATTACATGTAGATGTAATTAAGGTGAGGATTTCAAGATCAGATCATCCTGAACTTAGATTAAACCCTAAATTCAGTGACTTGTATCTTTATAAGGAAAAAGAAGAGGGATATTGGAGGCACATACAGGAGAAAAGCCATGCGAAGGTAGTAGAACTTGGATTTATGTTGACTCAAGCCAAGGAATCTCTGGGGCCAACAGAAGCTGGAAGAGGCAAGGAATGATTCTCCTCTTAGAGCCCTAGACTTGCAGCCTCCAGAACTAGTTCTGACTGCAGTTCCAGGAAACAAATACAAGATTCTCTGTCAAACAGAACCAGGCAGAGCTTTCGATCTCGGCATATGGAAATCTGAATGGCCTGATAGGAGAGCTTGTTGCCAAGTGAACAGCTGGACCAGAGTTCCACCATCCTTGCTGGGACTGCTCTGGGAAAATGGGAAGTTTCTCACAAGAGGGCTGACTTTGGACCTAGATAAATTGAAATGAATGAACCTTACAGAAAAGGCCAAAGCTGTCAGCACTCCAACAGTTGTAGGAAGGAAAATGACATGATGGGACAAAGAGTCATTGGTGAGGCTCCTAACAATGTCACTCCTGTCCTAAGGGGATTCTCCCACGGGTCTCCGAGTGGCCTGTGGGATGAGAACCCTAAATGCTCTCAACTGCCTCTCCCCTCCCGTCTGGCTCTCACATAATACTGGGAAAATTTCCGATTTTGACTCCTCTAGGCATGTTCATGGTTTGTTCTCTTTACTCTTAGTTGAAGAGGGACTTTCTTTTTCTTTTTCCTTTTCCTTTTGTCTCTCTGCAGCCTTTCTCCACATTGTTGCCTTAGACATTTATTTCTGACCTATGATTGGGCAGCATCCTCGGGGCTTTCTTTGGCTCCGAGCAAGGAGGAGCTGTATTAAATAAACCGAACTAGTCTCTAATTACTAGCATGCTTATTGTGTATTAGCAGAAGTGGCTAAAATGTCAAAGAAGCTTTTGCTCAATGGCTTTCACTCTGGAGGCTTGGAGGTTAAGGCGGCTCAGGAGGGCACTTGAGTTACACTGGGCTTTGTGACTGCCATTAACATAAAATAATGCAAGTGAAAGGCTACAACTCCTGCACTCATGCCGGTCCCATTCTAAAGACTTGAAACTGTGACTACGGCCAGGACTTCAGAAACCTACTCACCCAATGGCTTTCAGTGATTGTTCAGCACTTGTCTTTTGGGAGCCTGTGTAGAATCCCTTTGCCCTGTTTTGTCAACAGGGGGCATCCTGGAAGGGACCACAGGGGTGAGGGAAGTGGCTCAAGGAGCAACTCTGGACTCCTGCTTGTCGGGTCTGTCCTCTGCCCCTACTGACAAGAGAGAAAATTGAGAGGGAGCCTGGTGCCAAAACAACTTCCTGGTGCCACTGCAGAGAGCAATCTGGCTGGTAGCGGGAAAGTGATTAAGAGGTGGTGAAAGGGGGACTAGTAGAAATTTTTCCCCTGTGACTGATCCATAAATTTGGAAACCTTGGTGATCACCCCTATTAAAAAGGCAAAAATATGGGTCACAGAGAGGTTACTCCAAGTTCATCCTGAGACACCGGGGCAGTTCTGCAACTAAACTTCTGACTCCTGATGCGTGTTCTACACACCATTCCAGGATGAACCACGTTCCCCCCTAGCCTGTCACTGCACTCATAAATATAAGCAGACGAAGCCACTTCCAGCATTCTTTTGCCTACTTCTCTGACTTTAAATATCCATCCCAAATTGGAGTGCAGGAGCAAATATGTCAGGCAGTGAAAGCTTTCAGGGACTGTGCAACAAAGCCAGGAAGCCTAAAAGCAATAGGTAGAAAAAGACCAGAGAAACATCTGGAAAAAATAACAGTGTGCATAATTATGATAACAACTCCCAGAAAGGTCTCGGCTTAAGATTTCCAGGGATTCTCTTTTCCTTATCTGTTGCACAGCTCCCCCCCCCCCCCAAAAAAAAAAAAAAAAAGCAAAGCAGACATCTTGGCCCTGGCGTCTCCCCTCGAACCAGGCATTACTCTCAGCCCTCTGCGTCATTAAAAATGACAACTGCTTTATAAATCTTTCTAGAGTTACTTTTGTATTTCTAATATGTATTTGCTTCTAACATGCAGGTGCCACAGACTTTCTTTTAATGATTTAAGATTAAATCGTTAACTAACAGACCTCTTTGGAAACAGATACCATAGAAGAGGCAGTTCTTTCCTTTGAGAAGTGCTCAGGAGACCCTGCTCTGGGCTCTTTCTAAGCAAGACAAGCCCTCTTTAGGAGTCTCAAAACACATCCTGTGCCCTCCTCAGTCAGCACTTGTTAAGTCCCTGCCGCAGTGAAGCTGCCCATACATATTTAGATTAAACATCCAAGTAAAAATCTAAAGGAATGGAGGCTAATTCGAGAATGTAAGACCCATTAAACTACGCAAGTATGCATGAACTGGAAAAAGTGGATCCCATACACAGCACTATAGCCCTCAGCTGTTAGCAGGTGTGAGTCAGTCAGTTGTACAATTCATTTGTCTACCTAATTGCACTGAAGATAGGCTTTTACTTTGCCTATAACATCTCTAATGAGTAGGTTTTCAGTTCGATCTAACTAATTAATTCTTGTTAACTTCCTTTGCATTGCTGTTCTTTTAATTTAACCAGAGACGGCCCAGAGTCGCTACTAGTGTTTAGTCTCAACTAGATTACCCCTATTCATTAAGGGCTGTAATTGTTGGTCATACCCTTCCAAGCGGTCATTACAACCTCTGGCTTGCATATTGAATAACAGCAATTTCCTGACTCCAACAGACTCTTGTGTAAGGAAGGAGAAAATGCTAATAAAGAAAGAATAAATGATTCCCAACTCCATTCAGGGCCGCGTAGATTTCTTTTGCAGCAGAAATTGTACCGAGGCAGTAAAGCGGGCTTCTTGCAGGCCCCCTACCTCCACCCTGAGCGAAAACAATAAGAACCAAGTGAAGCATTCCCTGCTACTGTGATTACAGCATCCGTAAAAGTGATTATATGGCTGCTGTAATCAACTTCAATGAAAGCTGCCTGTTAGAGCTTCAATAATTACTCATTTCTGTTAACAGCTTGCTTTCAGTTTAGCACTTTGAGGCTAAGGTGGGGGGTGGGAACTGGGGGCATTTTAATAAAGGATCCCACTCACGTGATATTTTGGGGGGTAAGTGCTTGTGTGTGGGCAAAAAAAAAAAAAATGCACATGTAAGTTTTTTTGTGCCTTTTTCAATAGCAGCCCCCTTTCATTTTAAGCTTAGATTCTATTTAACCAGCAAACGCACAAGTTCATACAGGGTTCAATCATGTACTGAATGTTTACTGAAGGAGGCACAATAGTTTAAATAAAGTGGTGGTTTTAAATATTTTACCCATTTCTTTAAACAAATTGCCAATCCTTAAAGTCTGTGCTAAATGCATTTCAAAAGCAAAATACCACAAGGACCTTTCAATAAAACCTCCGCATTGAGTGTTTCATTTACTCGCCTTCACTCCCCTATGCTCTCTTCCTTTGGAGGCATTTTATTATTTATTTTCTAGGAGAGGGAAAAGTTGGAGAGAATAAAATTTGTGCTAAATGCCTTCAAATATTTGTTCTCAATGCTTTCATGGTAGGAAATAAAACAAAAGGAGAGACTATTTTAAGCCCAGGGACATCAGTCACTTGGGTGGTCAGGTTTTGGAGGGTCTGAGCAAGGTGTAAGCGGTGGATGAAGAAATAGATCAGACCCACTAGATCCTGCCTCTCACAGGCCTCATTCTCAACCTTTCTGAAAAATCAAAAAGTTGCATCAACATACTATTTTAAAAACCAGAAAAACAGAGACCTTATTTACATCAAAGCACAAAAGTTCTGAGTCCAGACACCACCCAATAAATCGACCCTCCTTTCTGGGACCCCGAACCCCATCCCTGCAAACAGAAAATACTGAAACCTTATAAAGTTGGACCAGATTAGATTCCAGGCCTTGAAAGGTCAGACAATTTGAAAATTTCTCAAAATTTGTATGTATTTTCATACCAAATCTAAAGCGTTTTTCCTCCCTACAAGAAATAAAATTCAAAACACATCAAATTCAAATTCTGGTGTTTTCAAAAAACTGCTTAGAAAAACACCCCTTTAACTTTATTTATTTATTTTTTTAGATTTCTCAAATGACTAAATGGTTAGTGAGGAAAGTCTACTCATATTTGGAAGGTGTGAATGAAAAAAAAAGTGTTTATCAATAGTTATAATCCTATTTATTTTGATTTTATTTATATTTTTGAAGGTTTCAAATTTCACCTCTTTCAAGATTTTATTGCATTGTCATATACAACACAGAGCAAGAGGGTAGCTTGTCTAGAAAATAAACCTTCAGCAGTACACATGACAATGTTTAGCACATAAACAGACTCCACACTTCTGGGACTTACTGATTATTTAATACTGTAAGGAAACATGTTTTCATTCATCTTTCTTTGTAGCTGTTTCAATGGTTCAAATGGGTTCTCATCTAAACTATGTCTTGCCAGCCCTAACTGGTTTGGCTCAGTGCATAGAGCATTGGTCTGTGGACTGAAGGGTCCTGGGTTCAATTCCTGTCAAAGACACATGACTGGGTTGCAGGCTAGATCCCCAATTGGGGGCATGTAGGAGGCAACCGATCAATGATTCCCTCTCATCGTTTATGTTGTTATCTTCTCTCCCTCTCTTCCTCTCTGAAATCAATAAAAATATATTCAATCAATTAATTAATTAATCAATTATGTCTTGCTAACCCTAACCCTCTCTTTGCTCATATCACCCTCAGCTCTGATTTTGTTTCACAGTGAAGCCTCCTCCATTGGGTTGTGTATTGATGTTCATAATGCAGCTGCCTTCTTACTGAAGTCTGGTTGTGTGTACTGTAGAAGATAGGGGTGAGCTGAGTGTGAAGTGAATGGGCTAGGAACTGCTGAGATGTGGTGGGTGGGGGAGGATAAGTATTCAGAGAGATTTTCCTTGTTGGTGGTTAAGGCTAAGGCTGTTGTTTCAATGGCTTTCTGTAATCAGTAAGGGTATGGAACTTCAAAACCAACTTTATTGTGCTAATTCTATTTTCTTCCTTATGATCAAGCCATGATTGTCTCATTGTAATTTGAATTGTTCTTTCATATTCCCCATTAGATTTTTTGTACTTTTATAAAGAGGGAAACATGAAATTGCACATTTGGCATTCTAATAAATATAGGAAAATCTCCATTTAGTCTCAAATTTTGAGGAAGAAGAATGTAAGTAATATTAATAGAGCTTCAAGAAAATGTTATTTATACTTATCTTTATAAAGTTACAATTTAAGCATGAAATAGAAAGTTTAGATTTTGATTAGCATCTGTATAAAATGCATTATATGTGAAATATACAATAACCATGGTCATTGGGAAGATTTTGGGGTTATTGTGGCCTTCTGTGTAAGACAACTCCATTCTACCATTATCTCAAAGAGTTGCCACCAGCATATACAAGCCAGATTTATTCCATACAGGCTAAGAACCTAGCATGCTGTATTCTAAGAGATGTATTCTCCGAGAAAAGAGATAAGGTGAGCCTTTGAAGTCAAAAGCAAACAGAGATTTTCCAGGGTGGTTCTTCCACTAAGATTTTTATATTATAGTTGGGTCCTGCAGTTTCTAGTTTAGTGTTTCTTCTGGTTTCTAAACTCTATGGCATCTGTCTTCTTTTGTTTATGTGAAATAGTACAGCCCAGGTGTCTCTAATAAACAGCCAATATTTGATGGGATTCAGGTCTTTCAAGCCAGGGCATCAAAAAAGAGAAGTAAATTGGTTATGTTCTGAATATTCTTTTTTTTTTTTTAATAGCTCTATTTTTTAATCACAGTTGACATACATTATTATATTCATTTCAGGTGTACACCCCAGTTATTAGACATATAACTTACTAAGTAATCATCCTGATAAATCTCTCACTCATGTGACACCATACATAGTTATTAGAATATTATTGACTATATTCCTTACGAAGTATTTTACATCCCCATGATTATTCTGTTACTACTAACTTATGCTTCTTAATCCTTTTACTTTTTTCACCCATCTCCTTATGCCCCATCCCATAAAGCAATCATCAAAATGTTCTCTGTATCTGAGTCTATTTCTGTTATGCTTATTCATTAAATTATTTCTTTATATTCAATTATTAATAGATATATATTTATTGCCATTTATTATTTACTAGAGGCCCAGTGTAAAAATTCATGCATGGGTGTGTGTATGTTTCTCAGTGCAGCCTGCACCCTCTCCAATAGGGGACCCATCGGAATCAGTCCTAAACATGCAGTTGGAAATCCTTCTCACAATCAAGGAATGCTTGCTCCCAACAGCTCGCCTGCCTGCCTGCTTGATTGCCCCTAACTGCTTCTGCCTGCCAGTATGATCACCCCCTAACCCACATGTGTCAAACACAAGGCCCGCAGGCCAAATCCAGCCCGCCAGGCCTTGCAATGTGGCCCGCACCGCGCTGTCATCACTGCACTCCGCTGTCAATTTATGACATTGTCAGTTTATGACTGTTTAGTAAACCATTCGGCCGCGATTTAGGCTGGATTTTAGATTTTGGACCCTTCTCTGATTGAGTTCGACACCCCTACCCTAACCACTCCCCTGCCAGCCTGATCGACACCTAACTACTCCTCTGCTGACCTGATTGCTCCTAACTGCCCTCCCCTGCTGGCCTGGTCCCTCCCAACCACCCTCTCTGGCTGGCCATCTTGTGGCAGTCATCTTGTGTTCACAGGGGGGCAGCCATATTTGACCACATGGGGGCGACCATTTGTGTGTTGGAGTGATGGTCAATTTGCATACCACCCCTTATTTATATAGGATTTTTTAATCTTTTCTTCTTTTTCTTAAAGAAGACCCTTTAACATTTTATTTAATACTGTTTTGGTGGTGATGAACTCCTTTAGTTTTTTTTGTCTGGGAAGCTCTTTATCTGTCCTTTAATTCTAAAAGACAGCTTTTCTGGGTATAGGAATCTTGGTTGTAGGTCCTTGCTTTTTATCACTGTGAATATTTCTTGCCAATCCCTTCTGGCCTACAAAGTTTCTGTTGAGAAATCAAGTGGCAGTCCTATGGGAGCTCAATTGTAGGCAACTAATTGCTTTTCTCTTGATGCTTTTCTGATTTCGTCTTTAACCTTTTGCATTTTGATTATGAAGTATTTTGGTGTGGGCCTCTTTGGGTTCATTTTGTTTGGGACTCTGCACTTTCTGGCATAATGTATTATTTGAACATGAAGATTGGCCTCAAGCCTTTTGGCAGGAGATGATTGAGAAAGATAGGCTCAGTAGGTACTGAGAGAAAGTGGTATGCTAGTGCTGTAGTTTCTGGCTGCCTTATCATTAGATAAGCTTCTGCCTCCCAATCAGCCACTCCACCAAATACTAGCATTCCCTAGTTGTTGAGATTGGGAGCTGGGCATAGGGAAGAAACTACAAAGATTTCCAGTATGAATCTGTTCACAATTAGTCACTTTCTTTGCAAACTGAAGGTACTGGAGTTAAATACTCTGTATAATCTTTGCTAGGAGGCAAAATAATGTCATTTTGATCCTCATTGTCCTGAGAATTGGTAAACTTCAGGATGCTCCCAATTTGGACCACCTGCTACAGAGCTTTATAAAATGCTTTCAATAAATATTTGCTTCATTTGGTGTTACTGATTTTTACATTAATTAAAATATCTACCTTTAAAAATTATCTTACATGCATTTTTTACTACTGAAAACCCCAAACTTTTCAAAGGAAGGAAGTAGGATTTAAAATAATTACCTTTGGTTTTAGATTGGCCATAGGGTCCAAGGCTTCACCAATCTATAGAGGAAATGACAAGTGTCTGTTACAAAACTATTTTAACAGTATTCATCTAATTTTTATTGATATTCTTGAGCATCCAAACCTGCTTTTTATTAATGTTCCTAAATGTTTGGACATGATTTTGTCCAAAATTCCTAGAAAACTACTGTACTCATCAAACTTCATGAAAAAAAAATGTTGTTAATATTATCCTATCTGTTTTGGAATTTTCCCTACACTTCAAGATGTTGCTTTTATTATATCTTAAGATCAAGATATAATGATGAAGAATACATTAATATATTGATAATATTGCCAATGGTGAGAGAGTAAATTGGTACAACTCTTTTGGATGGCAATTAGGAGTCTACCAAAATTTAAAATATGTGTAACTTTTGAACCAATAATTCTCCTCTAAAAAATTATCCTGTCAAAAATATTTTACAAGTGTGTAAGGCAATGTATATAGAATGTTCACTGTAGTATTATTTGTATTATGATAAAAGAATCAGAGACAACCAAAATATTCATTATTATAAGAACAGTTAGATAAAGTATGGCACAGCCATTAAAATAAATAAGAATGATGTGGAAAGATGCCCACAATATATTGATGAATATAAAAAAAAATGCAAGCAAGTTGAAGAACAAGATGCATGGTATCTCTCTATTAAAATTTACATACATGCAGTGACAAAGGATCTAGAAGAATACAAACTTACCTGTACAATAATAGATGAGGAATGGGTCTGGGAGTCTGGGGAATGAATTTTACTTTTGACTTTAGATCCTTTTTACTTGAGTAATTTTTTTTTAATAAGTAAAAATTCTTATTATTAAAATATTTATAATTTATTTTTCAGGATTTAATGAATAAATGCATTGGGAATCTGTAGTTTTAAAATATCCACTATCATTAATCATAGAATATTTCATTTTAAATAATGAAAAAAAGAGATTATTGAATACTGGATTAAAATGAGAAATACAAGACACTGAATATCAGAATAAAATCCATTTAGAAAAGTTAAAAGTAATTGTTTTATAATGATTTTCTCAATCACATTATGCATCGAGATTGGCTGCTTGGGTTAAAAAGCAAAATTTTACTCACGCTAGCTTTTTAAAGAGGCTTTATTTTGGAGAATAAGCATAGACTGGAATTGAAATTTTGGAAAGTAAAGAGTTCCTATAGACAGGTTTTTGTCTTCTCTCTGTGTCAAACATGCTTTTGTTTGCAAGCAAGAAAAGCAATCAGACTGGTTTAAACAATAAGGGGTACTGAGTGGTTTAAGTTTAAAAAAAAAAACAGGCAGATCTATAACTTCAGAAGCAGCTTGATCTAGCAGTTCCAAAATATCACTAAAGCCCGTGTCTTTTTATCTTTGTCTCTATTGTTATTTCCATGATGTCAACTTTATTCCAAGGTTGACCAACTTTGTGGTTACAAGGAGTTCTCAGAAATACACCTTTCTTATTTCCAGCTGAGTAGAGAGGGCATCCTTTCTAGCATTTATAACAAAAATCTTGATATGCACCATAATTGCTTGGACTGCATTCCCACCCTTAAGCCAATCTCCATGGCCACATGGCCAGCTGGTTATGTGCTTGTTGGCCTAGTGTGGGTCATTGTTTCACCCTAATAGAATGGTTGAAGTCGCATGCTCAGAATCACATAGTTGCCTAAATAATAATCAGAGTTGCTAAGAAGAGAATCAATGCTGGGAAGACAATCTAGGAGTGCTCGTTTTGTCTCCTAAAGCATACCTGCTTCTCCGTGGCCACAAGCTCCATGCTCCTGCCTCCACTGGTCTGTTTCTCCTGTTTACCCTATTTCTACTCCTTTATAATGTCCATGTTTACATGGTAATCATAATCACTGTCTGCTGACTCCCCACTTCCACCTATCGTATTATCACTTTTCAACTTCAACTTCCACAGTGTAATTCATATCTCTAAATTGAGATGACTACTGGCCCCACTCATTTTTTTAAAACCAGACCACAGGGATTGGGTGTCTTGAATTAGGTGTACACCGCCGGTCCAATGCTCTGTAAATGAGAGTGAAGTTTGGATAGTCCAGTCACATGGTCCAAAACATGACAGCTTGAGTAAGAAGGGCTATGGGCAGGTCTTTTCCTGTGGATGGAAATGTAGATATGGAACATTGTCTCAAAGTTTGAATAAAAAAAAAGACTACCTTTTCTTATGGGACCTTTGAGATATATATATATATATATATATATATATATATATATATATATATATATAATTTCACTTTCCTTTTAGTTTCTTTCATAGTTTGCTATTTGTTTGCTTGAATTTTGGGACTTAATTGGGACAAATATTTGTCTTTTGAAAGTTGGGTTGATTTTTGGAAACAGCCAGAAATTATAGAGAGCTGTTTCTGATTAAGGGTAATGAAGGTAGGTATTATAAATTTGTCAAAAATGAGGGGTGACTATAAAAAAGATAAATTATCTTTTGTTGTTCATAAATTGACCCTGAAGGCAATTCCAAGAGGAATTTTAAAAGTGTTTTGAGCAAAAATGACAGCACATTAAATAATTGTGTTATATTCCTGAGGTGATTGCTTCATTTGAAGGACAAAATTCAGGTATTTGTTCAGGTTCGTGAGCACGTGTGTGCACGCCACATGGTTACACTGTGATTAATCTTCATTCCATAGAAATGATGGAAACACTGGTCTCAATCTAAGTTCAGGAAGAGCTGATATTTAGTACGTAAGCCTTGGAACAGTGGTGTTGGGTATTCATAACTGGGATTCCTTCCAATTGGGTCTGATGTGTATGGGTAACTATCAATAAACTAGTGATCTGTGCATGGTTTCATGCACATTGAAGGAAATTAATTATAAGGTGGCCAGCGAGGCAGGACTGGGTAAGATAGGCTGGACACACCCTGGAGCCAACCTCCTGCGGTCCCTCCCTGGCCAGCCGCACCTGGGGTGGTGGCTTGGATCAAAGGGCATATGCAGAGTGAGCGGGGTCCCTCCAGCAGGTGAGGTCCCTCAGCCTGGCCTGCGAGGATCAGGCTAAAACCAACTCTCTGAAATCCCCTGAGCAACTCCAGAGTGCAAAAGGGCATTCTGCAAAGTTGCTGTCGTACAGGATGTGAAACACAAATGCAAATGTGCAGTAAACCAGATTGGGGGCTGACAGTGCCCCAGCAACAACATAACCCATGGCCAAGGGGCAATCACATGGATGGCCCCATGAGAAATTGGGCTCCCTCCTCTCTGTTTTGGGGTGTATCCCTGAAGAACCACAGCTTCCAAGTCACTGCACCTTGGAAGCTCCTGTATTGACCGTCTGCCCCCTGTGGTCAGTGTGTGTCATAGCTACTGATCAGATAGACACTTAGCATATTAGCCATATATATATTTATATAGACTAGAGATATAGACTATAGGCCCAGTGCATGAAATTCGTGCACAGGATGTGTGTCCCTCAGCCCAGCCTGCACCCTCTTCAATCTGGAACCCCTCCAAGGATGTTTGACTGCCCATTTAGGCCTGATCCTTACTGCAAGCCTGGTCACCTCTAACTGCCCTCCCTTGTAGGCCTAGTCACCAATAACTGCCCTCCCCTGCAGACCTGGCCCCCCCAACTGCTCTCCCCTGCAGTTCTGGGTCCCCTCCAACTTCCCTTTCCTGTAGGCCTGGTCCCTCCCAACTGCCCTCCCCTGCTGGCCATCATGCATGGGGCCTGTGGTGATTTGCAGGCCTGCCACACCTTCCAGTGACCCAAGCAGAGGCCCTGATATCTGGGATTTATTTATCTTCTATAATTGAAACTATGTAGCCTTAAGCAGAGAGTAAGAAGGGCTATGGGTAGGGCTTGAATAAAAAAGGCAGGTTAGGGCAGGTGGAAAGCTTGCCTTCCTCCATTGCCAGGGAAACCCAAGCCTTCTGCTATCTCTGTGGCTGCAGCCATCTTGGTTAGGTTAATTTGCATACTTGCTCCTGATTGTCTAGTTGGTGTGGCTTGTGGGTGTAGCGAAGGTATAGTCAATTTGCATATTACTCTTTTATTAGATAGGATAATTTATGAACATTTTAAATATCACCTCTGATTTGGGCTTCTATCATCAATCACTAACTCCTGTGCAGTAAAGAGAAGAAATTGTGGACTATTCTGTGGGACACATAAATACCTCAGTACAACTCAAAGGCCAGGATTAGGTCATGACTAGTCCAGAAAAGGTGTGTAAGAGGTGAATCCAAATTATTATTGTGTCTCTAATCTATACTAATAAAGGGTAATATGCAAAGTAGGCCAGACATCTTCTGGACATCCTTCTGGACAAAGCCATTGGCAGGGGCTGAGGCAGAACTGGTTAGAGGCTATCAGGATGGCGGATGAGAGCAGTTAGGGGCAACCAGGCCTGCAGGAGAGGGCAGTTAGGAGAGATCAGGCCAGCAGGCAGAGATGGTTAGGGGTGACCAGGGAGGCAGGGGAGCAGTTAGGGGCAAATAGGCAAGCAGAGTAGCAATTAGGGGCTATCAGGCTGGCAGGTAGAGGTGGTTAGGGGCTAAAAGGCAAGCAGGCAGAGAGGTTAGGGGTGATCAGGCAGACAGGAGAACAGTTAGGGGCATCAGGCAGACAGGCAGGTGAGTGATTAGGAGCCAGTGGTCCTGGATTGCGAGTGGAATGTCTGACTACCTGTTTAGGCCCTATCCCACATCCTAAACCGGTCATTGGACGTCCTCTGAGGGGTCCCAGATTGGAGAGGGCATAGGCTGGGGTGAGGGACCTTCCCTTTGTCCCCTCTATGTATGAATTTCATGCTCTGGGCCTCTAGTATTATTATATTTGCTATGTTTCCAGAAGACCTTGGATTTCTTAAGATTTCCACTAAGAACTAAAGACATTTGAGAACAACAATATAAATATCATGGCCTTCACTAGTACTCTTTGTTGAGTACTTTCTACAGAAACATGGGGGATGTGGAACAGGCAGTATTACCCCCAAGGTGATTACCATGAAGAAGTGGAGGTGTTTCACTTCTGATGAGCTATTTAGGGGAGAACTGTTTTTTTGCCATCATTATTTAGAATGATTTCTTCTTTCCTCTTCATACAATAATATCCATTTCCTCATACATTCTTTTCATTTCATAAATTTATTTTAAATTTTATTTTTTAATTGCCCTGACATACAATATTATATTTCTTTTAGGTATACAACATAGCAATTAGACATTTCTACGCCTTACAAAGTCACTACACCATAAGTTTAGTATCTGTATAAAACCATATATAATTATTACATTAGTATTAACTATATTCCCTATGCTTTGCTTTATATCCCTATGACTATTATTATAATTGGCAATTAATAATTCTTAATATTCTTCACTTTATTTATTCATGCTTCCAATTCTCCGCCCATCTGGTGATCACCACTTTGTTCTCTGTATTTATGAATTTGCTTCTGTTTTGTTTATTCACTTATTTTGCTTGGTAAATTCCATTTATAAGTGAAACCATATGATATTTATATTTCTCTATCTGACTTATTTCACTCAGCATAATACAGTGTAGGTCCATCCATGTGGTTGTGAATAGTAAGATTTTATTTCTTTTTCATGGCTGAGTAATATTCTCTTGTAAATATGTACCACATCTCTAACCAGATGCTTAAAGGACATTTAGGTTTCCATTAATCACAAGTTAATATCAGGCAGGAAAAGAGTGCATGAACATAAAGGCCATATAAGTGGTGAGGTATTACCATAATATAATAAATATATTTTAAAAAATCAATTGAGACTTGAGTTTGAATTTTGGCCCAGGGAGCAACTAACTGTGTTGCCTTGAGGAAAACCTTTGGAAAGTTTTTCACTTCTTTCAAACTCTGTTTCATTATATGTGTAAAATAGACAATAGCAAATGAATTAATACATACAAAGTACTCTCATAGTCAACTTCTTATAGTTCCACATAAAACCTTAGTAATTAAAAAGGGCATACCTTTCACCTTAATCTAATCCATGTTATCATTTGTCATTTTTATTCATACAATATTTGTGAAGGTCCTTCTATGTACTAAGATCTCAGTTATCCTCATTAGGACAATAGCAGATAATATGCTTTTACAACCTACTCCAATTCCACGTACAACAATTTTTACCCTTCAACATTGCCCCTAATGTTGATTTTTACCTGCTTTTATCTACATGAAAATATTGTAGGATTTTCCTTAGAAATTAGACTTTTGTTAGGGATGAGCCTGAGTCTGGCAGACACACACTTGTCATAGAAGATTGTGGGTGTTGGCGGGGGTTGGGGGAGTGGGGCAATAACTAGGCATCCCAAGTTGATAATTTATAATTGATCCAGAAGCCTCATCCTACACTTATCCTGAAGTCCTCATTTATGTTCTATTGTTTAATGAAAGAAGAAATTAATTAATTAAGAATATGTGCAAGAAAGCCCATGGGTTCCATTTTAACGTAAAATAAAATGCTTACACCTAGTCGAGTGGCTTTAACAATGTAGTTCAACCACAGGGATGGTGGCAACCTTAAAAAGCAAGGCCCAGGCCAGAGGGGTGTGTGTCTGAAGACTTTTTTCACCACCTGTCTTGTTTTGTTTACGGTTAGTTGAGTATTGTATACATGAGGTCATGGTTTCCAGTTTAATCATTTTTGGGGCCTTCAGCATCAGTTTGGTTCAGGGACACAGTTGAAATTCTGAACTCCAGTTAGGCATTTTGCAAATCCTGCTACTGGTCATGAAGCCAGCATTTCTTTCTCATAGCACTTGTCCCGGTTTTATTTGTTTATATGGCACCTTTATTTAACAACTGATGAACTCTCTGGGAGTGTACATTACTCTTTTTTTTGTTTCTCTAGAGACTGGTACAGTGTCTAGATGGTCAATAACTGCTTATTGAATAAATGAATCCATGAAAAATAATGGCAAAGGCACAAGAACTGTTCCTGGCTTAAGCTAAATCTATTACCAGAATTATTAAACTAGTAGTGTGAAAATCAACTTTCCTTTCCACAATTGTGGGTTCAGGTAGTATCTCCACTGAAAAAGAATGACTCATTGACCTGAGATTGGTTCTAGTTTCCTGATTAGTTTTCTGTTTCCAGGTAAAATTTTGGAAGCCCTTTTTAATGCTGCCTGCTATTCTTAGGACCCTCAGGTCATTGCCCCACATAGTGATACCGTCTCATTAGTTTGGCAGAAAGGTGAGATTTACAACTTCTGTAGGAGTTTTCCTGTACAGAGTAACAGCAAAGGAAGCTGTAACTGCTTCAATTAGCACAACATATTTGCTTTCCTTCCGGCTTCCATAAATTCTTAGGATGACACAGAATCAACATTTCCGATGATTATGTCTGGCTTGTAAATTGTCCTCCAAATTGTCACCTTTTTGTCCTAGCACCACACCTGGAGGACTTAGTTATAGAATAGCCCTGACCTATGGCCTTAGAGTCAAGGTTAATTGGTGGCAAGGTTACATGATTTCCCGTTTCTTTCAAGTTATGCCTTAGGAATTCTACTAGGTTCTTTTTTCAGAAGTATTTGTTTTTGTTTTGTTTTTTTTGTTTTTTTTTTTACTAGAAAACTTTGTATTGTCAAGAGCTCTGTTATAAGACTCAACTGAAAATTCTTTAGAAAATGTCAAAGTCACACTTAGCTCCTTTGAAACTGGAGTCTCAAAAAAAGGACCCGGATAGTGATTGCTTGCAGCAGGTAAGTCACAGCTGTTCTTGAAACTCATGAAAATTCCAAGTACTTCAGTGTGAATAAAATATTCAAAAAAGTACTTATTTATTAGTTAATTCAGTTCTGGTAAATAACCAAAAAGGAAATACATTTTATTTTTAATTTCAAGATAGAAAAGTAAACAGAATCCTAAATATCACATTTCTGTGGACATTCAGAATTAAAGAGTAGCACTTTTGACTAAATGTCTCTATACTCCTTAGAGGTTACCAAAGAAAATATTTTATATTAGGACACATTTGAAGGAATGAGGAGAATGCAAACTATCTATTCAGGTTGACATTCATAAATTATCTTGAACAAGTTATAATATACACTAGAGGTCTGGTGCATAAAATTTGTGCACAGGGGGTGGTCCCTCAGCCCAGCCTGTACTCTCTCCAATCTGGGACCCCTCGGGAGATGCCTGAATGCCTGTTTAGGACCGATCCTGCCTGGTCACCCCTAACTGCAACCCTGCCAGCCTGGTCACTCCTATATCCCTCCCTTCCCCTGTAGACCTGATTGCCCCTAACTGCCCCCTCCCCTCTGCCAGCTTGGTCACCCCACACAGCCTGCTATTCAGTGGTCTGTCTAGTTGTTTTGGTCTGTGACAGCCCCTGGCTTTTTATATATTAGGATAGGAAATTGTAGGTAAGTTCTGAAAACTATTTTAAATTAGCTCAGAATTTGATCAATAAAAAAATTACATTTTTTGTGGAAGGGTAAAATTGGCATTAAGGCTATCCAATGAGAGGAAGGAAGGAAGGAAGGAAGGAAGGAAGGAAGGAAGGAAGGAAGGAAGGAAGGAAGGAAGGAAGGAAAAAAAGAAGAAAGAAAGGAAGGAAGAAAGGAAAAAGAGAATGAAAGAGAGAGAGGAATTGCTTACTTGTAGGCTCCCTACAGCTGCACATTGTATCTATAATATTTCCCCAGCAATGCTCACCTCCCTCAACCTGGCTCTCACCTGAGGTTTCTCATTCTTGTTTGGCAGACTTCCCTGAAGAACCATCATCTCCAATAAAGGGATTTTAAATGACTAATAATCCAAGGCAAAGACCAACAGGTTGGGTCCTGCTTCTTAACCCCTTGAATGTTATGAATTCAAATAAATTTATTATCCCAAAGAAGAATGTTTGCTCATTGTAGTAGTAAAGCATTTGCTTCCATCATCTTGCGCAATCACTGTTTTAATCTGACCAAAACATTTATAAAACTTTTCTGTCTTTGTGAAGTAGAAGTTTAAAAAAATGACTAAATAGACCACAATTGGGAAACTTTTAGGATTACCTGGATTTGTCTCTAAAACAATATTGTTTTCAATCTTGTAGAAATAAATATGGAAAGTCTTTAAATCACTTGACAAAGTACCCAAACTACTTCCTGTTAAAAGCCAGGAGACAGCTTTTGCTCTATCTGAGTGTGTATTTGCTTTTTCTAAATAGAGAGCAGTCGTTAGGAAGGGTTTTTTCCTATTGTCATTATTATAATAGGCCTGCAGTAGAGACTGTGTAAACAATATGTTTTGGGGTAAGACTTTTATGGATTTCAAGTGTTTATTTTGACTCCAGAATGTATGCTCCTCTTTTCCCTCCCTAGTAACCATAATTTCTATTTTGTTAAATATGTATTTCTTAGGAAACAGGCTCTTCTCCTGACATTAGGGTTAGAGCATGTAAACCAGGCCAAGCCTGTGAATGCATTCCCTGGCTCAGTTGCAATGATGTTGGAGGGGCTATATGACTAAAGCTGGTCCAATCAGAGGACAATCATGACTTGCTAGAAATGCTGAAGTAATGGTCTTTTTCTTCTTGGACAAGAAAGAGGAAGCAGGTAGGTCCAGGAGATTGGTGACCTCATCTTAGGAGTCCTCTTTAGGGAGAAGTGGCATTACAAAAGGCAGAAGAGAGAAAAACTGGAAATAGGTCATTGGTGGGAGTATTGAATGACTGGATTAAACCTTAATATTTGCCATATTTCTGCAGTATAAATTATTTTTTTAATTTAAATTAGTTTTAGTTATGTTTCACTTAATTGTAATTGGATGCATTTCAATTGATACTGTAATAAGTATTGGAAGGCAGCATGGTTGTAGGATAGGAGTCAGGACTGGAAGTCAACTATGAACTTACCACGAGTGTGTCATTAACTGGGTTTGTCTCCCTCATCCATGCACAGGTATCAAAAGCTTTCATTTTCAGAGATAAATATGGAGTCTCTTAAATCTCTACCCTCATAAAAGTGAGTATAAATATTTATTTGTTGTATTGAGATGATCAAAGGCAAAGTTTTAGGAAATATGAGTTATTTACTGGTGTGTGTGTGTGTGTGTGTGTGTGTGTGTGTGTGTGTGTGTTTATATGTGCTGATGGAAAATGGTTCTGTGAACTAGAGTATGTTTATGTATCACCATTGGCCTCCATATACTCCCCACCATGTAAATTCCAATGGGCAACAGAGAAGAAGCGTGGAAGGTGACAGTATTGGAGAGAGGGGATCTGAGTTAGGCTGCATAATTGAGTAACAGGTAGAGTGTGTGGAATAAAAGATACTATATTTAAAAATAAGTAGCTATTAAAAAAAATACCTTTTACCAAAGAGATTTTTAAAAAGATAAGACAGTAAAAAGTCATGTCATATATCAGGCATCTAAAACAACATTTTATCTTACCCGTGCAAGGACATGCCACAGCAATTTAAGCAGAGAGAAAGGCAAAGCCTGAGGCCTGGAAGGATTCTGAGAAATGAACGAGAGCAATCTGAGGTATGCAGAAATGCAGAAAGCTTTGCCTTCGTAGGCATTTCTAAACCTGGTGGGATCATTTTTATAACCAGAATGCAGGCAGTCCTATCAGGGCATTAGAATTCAAGAGAGCTAATTTTGGGGAATTAAAATAAGAATCTAGTGAGTATGGTATTGAAGGAGGGAATACTAAGACCCAGGAGAAGGGCAGGCTGCTGGAGAATCCACCATAATTAAAGCAGATTACAATTGCTCTGAGAAAAGAAGAATGCAAAGAATAAGAGTATCCAACGTGCCTGATCAAGACTGATGGGACAGGGGCTCTGTAATGGCAGTGAGGAAATTGGGAGGGAACCCTAGAGAAATTTCTCTTAATACCTATTCTTTTTTTTTTTTTAAGAGGAAATGATAATTATGATAAAACCAGAACGAATAAGCTAAATAAAGGAGCTAAGTTGAAGAACAGCCATTTGCACCTCATATGGAAAGCAAAAGCAAGCAAGGCAACTACTATAAATCAGAATAAATGAGATAATGCTTTGTTATTAAACTCCTTTAAGAAAAGGGGCATGAAAAAACACTTTAAAAAATATTGACACTTCTGTTAGAGTCACAAAGTAGGAAAAAAATTTGAACAGGTACACTGACATATTTGGAAATCCACAGATCTAGATGACAGACATAAAACAGCTGATAAGGAAGACAGATGTTTAGACGCACTGGTTTTTACTCTCTGTGAAAAGTGGGAAAGAGAGTGTGCAGGAGACTTTGAATATGTTTGATACTTTCTCTCCCTTTTCATTCAATTTTTTATGAAAACTACATAAAGTTACCTGTACTTTCTATATAATGATAAAATAAAATAAAACACACTGGTCAAGACATTAGGAAAACTGAGGAATGTTAACGATTAAGCAAAAGTGTGTAATGTGGAAAGAAGATAGAGTATATCTAAACACTATGGATATAAACAAAGAAAATACTCTTGGGAAGCACTGACTATATCACCTTAATGAAATTAAAAATCATCCCACTCAACTTGACACATCTAGAGCATGACAGCGGCCATCACTCACAGAAATGGCTGTACAGCAGATAATCCTCAGCAGGTCCACATGATGGTCTAAAAAAAAAAAAGGTGCACATGTGTATCAGCTACCATCTCATATTTGTGGAATGTTATGGTTTGGTTGACCTTTATGGGAAATTCCTACCATCAACTGTTATGCAATCTAATTGTAAACAAGGTAAAGCACATGTAAAAATAGCTTGCAGTGTAAAGCAGTAAATGTTAAGTGCACTTTAGGCTGAGGAGTTTAGATCACAGATGGAACCAGATTTGAGGACTCAGATTCAGGAGTTCACTGAATTCTAGGCAGGAGTGAAGGAGAAGTTAACACACAACAATGAGTCTCTCAATCTATCTATAGTAGAAGAATTCAAATTGGGTACTGAGATCTCATCAAACATAAGAAATTATTTAAAATGAATTATAAGCTTGAAAATAAAATATAAAACAATGAAACTTCTAGAAGAGAACAAGAGCAAATATTGCCATATTGTCATAATCTTGGGAAAGGAAAGATTTAAGACACAAAAAGCAGTTATCCTATCTAATAAAGGAATATGCTAATTGACTCTCACACCACCCCAAATATGGTGGCACCCACTGACAATAAGGAGGAAATATGCTAATTGACTGTCTCACCCTCAAAGATAGCAGCACCCACAGGCAATAAGGATGGAATATGCTAATTGACTGTCTCACCCTCAAAGATGGTGGTGCCCACAGCCAATAAGGATGGAATATGCTAACTGACTGTCTCACCCTCAAAGATGGTGGTGCCCACAGCCACAAGATGGCAGCCCCCAGGTCCCTCAGCCCCACGTGGGTGACAGGAGCGGGGCAAGACCAGGCCGGCCTTCAGATGGACCAGGCTGCTCTGTGCCTGCCTCAGGAGTCCCCCAGTCCCTTCAGCCCTCCAGCTGCCCAGAGCCGACCTGAGGCACAGGCAAGACTCAGATGTTGGCTGCCCAACTGCCCAAGGCTGGCCCAAGACACAGGCAAGCCTCAGATGGCAGCTGTCTAGTCACTCACGGCCACCCAAGCCTCAGGAAACCAGGGCTGGCCAAGGCTTGCACAGCTGGCAGTGGCAGCAGCAGAAATGTGGTGGGGTGTTGCCTTCCCCTGATCACCAGGTCACCTCTGGCCCCTGAGGACTCCCGGATTATGAGAGGGGGCAGGCTGGGCTGAGGGACCCCCCCTCCAGTGCATGAATTTTCATGCACTGGACCTCTAGTCATAAAATAAAAGGTTGATAAACTGAACTACTTGTCAATGAAAATATGTCATTAAAAGAATAAATAGACAAACCACAGACTGAGAGAAGATATTTGCATAGCATTATATCTATATTTATATGTGCATAAATATTTAAATATATGTAAAGTATCTGGCAAAGAGCTCATATTTGGAATATATAAAGAGATTCTACAGAACAATAAGAAAAAGACAACTGCCTATTTAAAGAAATGGTCAAAAGACTTGAACAGACACTTTATAAAAATGATATTCAAATGTCTAATACAGATAGGAAAAGGTTTGGTCAGCAAGGAAATCAAAATTAAAATCATAATGAGATACTACTATGCATTTAGCAGAATGGTGAAAATTAAAACTTACAATACCAAGGGTTGACAAAGATGTGGAACAAATGAAATTTTCATACATTACTTGTTAGTTGGAGTATAAATTATTTCAACTAGTTTGGAAAACTGGTAGTTTCCATGAACCCCAATACTCATGCAGCATCTGACCCAGAAACTTTACTTCTAGGAACATACCCAACACAAATAAGTGAGTATGTTTACCAAAAGACATATACAAGAATATCCATTGAGTTTTATTCATAAAAGCCCTCAACGAGAAAAAAAAATTTGTCTATCAAAAAAGATTAAATAATTAAGTTGTGCTATATTCACATGATGGAATACTATATGTATTAAAACAAACAAACAACTCTATAGTGATATTATGTTGAATGGAAAAATAAGGCTGAGTGAAGATAGATGGACACAAAAGAGTACACACCATATAAGTGCATTTGTGGGAAGTTCAGAATAGGCAAAACTGATCTCTGGTGATAATGGTCAGAATAGTGGTACCCTTTGGGGAGCATAGTCTGGCAGGGAAATGAGGGAGATTCCTAGGGGGACTAATAATTGTTCTTCAACTTTATTTCGATAACAGTTTCTTGGGTGGATAACATATATAAAAGTGTACTGAGTTGTGTACTTTACTGTATGTAATTCACCGCCCCCCAATAAAGATGGTAGTGGAAAATAAAGTTGAAGAGGAAATTAAACAAGAATGGCACATATAAAGTGTCTCACAAAATCTATACTAATAAAAGGGTAATATACTAATTAGACCAAGAGACCTTCCAGACATTATTCCAGACAAAGCCATGGTGGCAGGGCTGAGGCAGAGGAAGTTAGGGGTGATCAGGCCAGGAGGGAAGGGCAGTTGGGGGTGATCAGGCCAGCGGGGGTGGGGGGCAGTTGGGAGTGAGCAGGCCAGCAGTGGGGGTAGTTGGGGGTGAGCAGGCTGACTGTCAGACATCCTTCAAGGGATCCCATATTGGAGAGGGTGCAGACCAAGCTGAGGGACACCCACCCAATGCACAAATTTTGTGCACTGGGCCACTAGTGTGTGTGTGTGTGTGTGTGTGTGTGTGTGTGTGTGTGTGTGTATAACCCTAATATGCAAATTAACTGAACAGCAGAACAACTGAACAACTGATCATTATGATGTGTGCTGACCACCAGGGGGCGTGCATGGAACATAGCAGGCATCAGCAGCAGGCAACAGAATGCAGAACATGGTGGGCATTGGTCGTGGTGGGATGGTGGAGCAGGTGAAGGGGGGGTACCAAACCAAGGTGGGGCACCAGTCGCTGTCATAAGGGCAAGCCTCTGATGGTTACTGAAAATCTTTTCCAACGCACGCCACGGTCCCATCCGGCACTTGTACCTGCTGCTGGTCCCATGTGCACCCACTGCCAGCACTATCCCTGCTCACACCTCCAGCCAGCACTGGATCCACCAGTCACACCTGCTGCTGGCACCTGGTGCCAGTCTTGATCGCTTGACACCATCAGCGGGTGCAAGTGGCAACTGCAAGCCCTGATTGCCCCTCAGGGCTTCTCCACCTCCCACTGCTCCTGAGGGGTGATTGGGATAGCAGCTGCCACTCACACCTGGTGCTGGCACTGGCCTCAATGGCTCTATGACAGCAGAGATGTGCACTGTCAGCATGTGGGAGTGGCAGTGGTAGGAGCAGGACTGCCAGACAACAGGGAACCTGGGGCCACAGTGGGAGGGAGGGACCAGGCAGGGGTGTGGAAGATGGGCCAAGACCCGCCCCTGTACTCACTGCAGCCTCACAATTTACAGTTCCTTTCAAGGTCCACAAATTCATGCACTGGGCCCCTAGTAGATAACACATGCACTGAGTGGCCAGATCATTATGATCTCTGAATGCATAATCTGGCCACTCAATGTGTGTGTGTGTGTGTGTGTGTGTGTGTGTGTGTGTGTGTGTAATATATATATATATTAGAGGACTGGTGCATGAATTCATGCATGGGTGGGGTCTGGCCAGCCTGGTCATGGGGAGGGGCCATGGATGGTTGGCTGGTCTGCCTGCTGGTTGAATTCCTGGTCAAGGGGACAATTTATATATTAACCTTTTATTATATAGGATATACACTGAGTGGCCAGGTTATTATGCATTCAGAGATCATAATGATCTGGACATTCAGTGTGTGTATTTCTTCCCACATCCTTTCAGGGGTTAGGGATCTGAATGTGGACTGGCTTGAAAGACAGGATAAAAGCGTGGATACTATTTTGTGGGTAATAAGAAGCCATTGCAGACTTTTGGGGCAAAGTTGATGTCTTAGAAAGATTAACCAGGTAGAAAAGAGTTTGAAAGGGGGGGGGGGGGGAGAAGAGGGGAAGAAGAGGAGCAAAGAAACTCCTAGAGAGGTAGCTATGAAAATATAGCAAGAGTACAGTGTTCACATGAAATCACTTGTTTTCCAAGCTGAGGTTACAACAACAAATCAGTTTTAGTTTTTAAAGCAATTGCTTGAAATCCCATTTGCATTTATGTTCAGGAAGTTTAGTATTTCACTTTTGAGGTCCACCCAATTTGGAATTGTCCAGGAACTCTGGGGGATTGCACTGTCCGGAGGATGACAGACGATTCCATGTATCGGCCCCACACCCGTGGGGATACAGTGGGGCCTGCATGTCTTTCCCAGGAAATCAAAATAACAGATTTAATTTCAATTTTAGTTGAATAGCTATATTTTTCTTCAAACCCCAACACTGTTCCAGAGTGGCTAGGTCCAGAGGGCCTTTCAGACACAGGTATGAACTATGCTGAAACCAGTTCTGCAACCCAACCTTTAGGTGTTTGTATTGAGGTCAAGTCACAGCCAGTCCCCATGTCCCTAGACTTGCTAGCAGGTTTGACTTTGGGGTCTTTGGGGACCTCTCTTTTAAGTGGACCTTCAACAGCACAACTGTAATCCAATGAAAGCTACCCCTTACCTTGAATCTTAAAGAAACAGCCTTGATTTTCTTATTAAAATTGGTCAACTCCACTTCCAGAACTTTCTATATTATGGATCCCAAAAGGTGCCATTTTGTTCAAGCCACAGTAGGGCTTTTCTTAGGCCTTTTCTATGGTGATGAATCTTCATTCCCCTTTCCCACATTTTCTTAACAAGAGGGGCTCACTCAAGTGGAGCCTCTCACGGTGGTGAAGATCTGCCCTGAAAGTACTAGATGTTTTCATCTTTGGGCAGAAAAGCATTTCTAGGATTGATTTAACCTCTCCAGGTAAGCAAAGTGTTATATAAATGGGCTTTGCTAGAAAACTCAGGTTAAAAAAATAAAAATCAACCTAACCTAAGCTCATTTGCTTCTATTTGGTATAGGATAAGTGATTAAAAATTCTTATGTATCATATGCTCAAACAACTGATGACATATTTTAGATAAAAAACAAATTAAACCCATATTTAGACATGCTTATTTAAAGAGGCTAACACTCCCTCCCCCCCAAATAAAATAAGTAACAAGAATCAGTATTTTCTAGATTGCATAGTGGGATAAGAACTAGACTTGGAGCTGGAAAAAATTGAGTTCAAATCCTTGCTCTGCCGTTAATTAGTTGTGTGACTTGTAGTTTATTTCACATATGAAAAACATCTTCAAAGAGTTGATGTGAGCACTCAAGGAGACAATGTAATATATGAACGCATCTGGCACACATATTGTCTGCCCTACAACAAAATGTCAGACAGTGTTTGTAAACTGAAGACTGTCTGGGCTTGGGAGAGGAAGCTTTTCTATAGATGGGTTTCAAAGCCAGTAGTAAGTCCGAATTTGTTTATTCATTTGCCTTTGTTAGTGATTTGGAAAATGAGAGTAAATCATGAGGTTGAAATTTGTGAAGAAACTGAGGAGCAAGTTGTAAGGTATAGTTTTATAAGAACATAAATTGTTTCAAATAGGTGATCATTTGCTTGGGCCTGCCATAGGTAACACTGGATGAGGAGGCAGAAATTGCCTTAAACACAATTAGAAACAGATCTATAGTCCTTGGTTCTCAGTGCAGGAAACAGAGACCTCTACCTTTTAAACTGCTGGGTTACCACAGTTGCATAAACTTCAACACTATAAGGAAAAAGAAATATACAATCCAGAGCAGAATAATGCTAAATGGTTACTAGGAAATAATTTATCAAGAAGAGATTCAAGTAAGTGTGTGTAATTCTACTGAATAATGACAGAATTGGATAAATGCATTGGATATGACAAATGTTTTCAAGTGTTTGAGATGAAGGTAAAGAAATTAAAAGGACAGAAAGTTTAGCAAAATAAACCTGGTATAAAACAGCATTATAAGGGAAAAAGAACTAAACCTTGACTAGGTAATACTTAGACTTGATTTTAGGAAATAAATATGACCTTTCTGACAGTGGGAGCTTCATGTAGGAGAAGAAAACATAAAATAGAAATATCACCCATTAAAAGGTGAATAATCACCAACTCCTTTTGAAGATTTTGAAATTTTTATGCTAAATAGAATTTGGGGAGCTATGGCAGTCATTTACCAAGTTGTTTTTTTTTTTTTTAATTGGAAATACAAATGGTTTTTATTTTCTTCTTCAAGGTATCATGATGATTGGGTAAATGTCATTGTCCATACATATCAACCAAGAGAAAGTCATTTCCCTTCTTGCTTTAATTTTTAATTCTTGGGCCTCTCAATGTGTACGTAGATGATCCTTTGAACATTCTGGTCTCTCCAGCTATTGATCAATTCTCTTGTGCTCTTGACTTCCAACCTATATCAGCCACACACTTGACCTTATGATTATCAATAGCTAAAACCTCCAGATAATCTCAGTTTAATAGATTCAGTACCGGTTCTTATCTGTGCAGCTGACTCCTTCTGGTCCATCTCCAACAATTCTTTAATCTCATTGTGATCCCCATCTTTGATTCTACCAGCTTTTCTGCATCCCTCTATTTGGGGACCTTACTTCCCTCACTGCCTGATTATAGTAATGCTGCATTACTATAATCAATCTCTTGCTCATGATCTCACCTATTTTCCCCATGCCTAGAATCTTTCCTATATCTATTTTTATTGTGAAGCCAGAGTAATCTTTTTAAAACTTATGTGAGATAAGTTAATTTCTTCCTAAAATGCTCCAGTGGTTTCCCCCTCCCCCTTTTTTTATTATAAAAAACCTAATTGCTATAATGGGAAAGCTAAACTTAGTATTTTCACATTAACTCAGGCTCCTCAAATGAGAATGAATACTCTCTGCTTGGAAATTTTCTGGCAGAAGCAAATGAATAACTTTTTTTTTTTTTTTTTTTAATAGGAAGTCATTCCTAATTTAGAGCTTGGTGGTTCCCATAGATGAAGATCACTTAAATATAAACACATGTGACCATGAGTGAATGTTAGCTGAAATAATGAACAAAGATCTAGATTTTTCAAGGACTTCAGTTATTAAATTGGTAGATATATAATATCAAATATTAAAGTATACAAAATATGTATAGGGCATAAAATGAGATAATTTACAGGAGTCCTGAAAATCCCTTAAATGTTTTGGGAATAAAAAACAAAATTTAGCCCTACCTGGTTTGGCTCAGTGGATAGTGTTGGCCTGTGGACCAAAGGGTCTCGGGTTTGATTCCAGTCAAGGGCACATTTTCAGGGTTGTGGGCTCCATCCCCAGAAGCGGGTATACAGAAGGCAGCCGGTCAATGATTCTCTCTCATCATTGATGTTTCCATCTCTCTCTCCCTCGCATTTCCTCTCTGAAATCAATAAAAATATATTTTTTAAAAACCTGAAGATAAAAATATCATTTTAATTTAGAAACAGATACCTGTAGAGAAAGAATTAGTACAATAAATGTAGATCTGAATAGATTATTACATGTCATCCAGAGAGATAAGTGGGTAGTATGAAAGACAGGGTAAGAGACCTGGGAGCTGGAATGAGAAGTCTAACAGATATCTAGTAGGAGTCATAAAGAGAAACTAGAGGGAATGAATGAGTTTTAATAATCAATTAACAGCTCAGAACTTCCTGGAACTGGTAAGAATCAGCAAAATTTTATTAAGTTGTAAAAATAAGAAGACATCTACATCTAGACTAGTGTAGTGACTCTGCAATTATTGGAGACAAAAAGAAAAATCTTAATAGCAGCCAGTGAGAAGAGATCACTTGTAAAAGAATGACAATTACTGACAGCAGAGTTTGCATCAGCAATAATAGACACAATAAAAGCAGAAAAAAATATATTGAAAGAAAAAAGCTATACACCTAGAATTGTGTATCTAGTAAATTATCTTTCAAAAAATGAGAATATAAAAAGGTTTTAGCATAAACAAAGCACGTTATTGCCATTTTATCATCTGCAAATCTTCATTAAAGGAACTTCTAAAGAAAGAATATGCTTCAAGTCGAATAAAAATGAGTCCAGGAGGGATGGTAGCAATGCAAGAAAAGATGAGAACATATGATTTACTAAACTCAAAAATAAGTTTTCAAGTATGTTGTCTGTATAAATTAATTTAAAATAATATTTAATTTATGGGGTTTAAAGAGACAGGAATGAAATACTGGGCCTGGCTACCACATGAGTGATGAGTAGGGTTTATCAGAGTAAAAATGTTCTAAAACTTTTATATTATTCAGAATAAGAAATTATAAAATATATACTACATTAAATTAACATGCAAGTAAAAATTTCAAGTGGCCTTTAAATTATAGAACTAGTATACATAACTTTTAAACTGAAAAAGGGAAGTGTAATAATAAAAAAACAAAATTAACTTTCTATCAGTAATAAGAAGCAATTAAAAAAAGGCAAGTTGGGCTGGGACCGGTTTGGCTCAATGGATAGAGCGTCGGCTTGGGGACTGAAAGGTCCTGGGTTCGATTCCAGTCAGGGGCATGTACTTTGGTTGCGGGCATATATATCCCCAGTAGGGGGTGTGCAAAAGGCAGCTGATCGATGACTCTCTCTCATCGATGTTTCTAACTCTCTATCTCTCTGTACAAAATCAATAAAATATATTTAAAAAAAAAAAAAAAAAAAAAAAAGGCAAGTTGGTAGAAACAATCTAAAAGTATCATTATGGAGGAGGATCCAAGATGGCTGCACAGGTAAACACCTAACCGCAGCCGCACACAACAATCTCAATGGAATACAACTAAAATATAAAATGGACATTGCCCAGAGCCACAGGAAGTTGACTGACTAAAATTCTACAACAAGAAGGAAAGAGAAAACCAGAAGGAAAATCAGAGGAGCTGTAAAAGCCTAAGGTACCGAGACAGGCTGTGCGCGGGCGCACAGAGAGGACAGAGGACGGAGCAGGAGAGGAGGGGAAGGCTGGGTGCCTGCATGGAGTTCCCAAGCAGGAAGGAAATAAAAGCCCTGGACTGGGCTGAACCCCAGAACCAGCAGTGCTGAGCCCTAGTGCTAGGCCAGACCCTGGGGACCCAGGCTCAAACAGAGGGAGACGGGGCTCTGAGGCGGAATCCCAGGGGAGCGGCGAAAAGCAGAGCCCCTGGAGTTGTGCACATTGTGCGCAGAGGACGGAATGTTGACTCTGATGTTAGATTGCCCTAGGGGGAAGGAAACAAAAGCTCCGGCCATGCTGAGCCCCAGTTCTGACTGCTCTGAACCCTAGTTCTAGGCCAGACCCTGGGGACCCAGGCTCAAACAGAGGGATCCTGGGCTATGAGGCGGAATCCCAGGGGAGCAGCAAAAGGCAGAGCCCCCGGAGTTGCGCACATTGCACGCAGAGGACCGGTCTATTGTGATGATAGACTGTCCTAGCGGGAAGGAGACAAAGGCTCCAGACTGGGAAGAACGCGATGAGGAGCAGGCGCCACTGCCGGACACCAGCAAGCCGGGTGCCGGCAAGGAGCCGGGCGACAGGGCCCCGGGGGGTGGGGAGGTGCCGCTGGGCCCTCGACCGCTGATTGCGGGCCATGGAGCCGAGGCCGGGGGCTGCTTCCTGGGCGGCGCTGACCCCGGCAAAAGGCTGAAGCCGCGCAGGAGCCCACAGAGAACAAAGGGGCGCCGCAGGCCAGCCTGCTGAGCTTCCAGGACGAGGAGGAAGAAACCGAAGAAGTTTTCAATGTGAAGAAATCAAGTGAGAGCAAAAGATAGTAAAATTACTTAAGAAAGAATACAAAGAAGATCTTGAAAAATGGAAGACTAAGACAGAACTCAACTCAGCAGCCAACGTTGTGACATAAATGCATAAAAAAAAAAAAAAAAAAAAAAAAAAAAAAAAAAAAAAAAAAAAAAAAGGATAGAATGTTGGAGCGGCGGCCAGGCCCAGAGTGGCCAGGCACAAGGCAGTGGCAGCCGGGCCTGGAGCAGCAGCAGTCAGGCTCCAGAGCAGCAGCAGCCAGAACCAGAACAGCAGCAGTCAGGCCTGGAGCAGGCAGGCCTGGGGCAGTGGCAGCCAGGCCTGGGGCGGAGGCGGCCAAGCCCAGGGTGGCCAGGCCCAGAGCAGCCAGACCTGGAGCAGCTGGACCCAGAACAGCCGGGTTGGGAGCAGCCAGGCCCACAGCAGCAGCAGCCAGGCCCAGAGCAGCCAGGCCTGGAACAGCAGCAGCCAGGCCGGGAGTGGCCAGGCCCGGAGCAGCCGGGCCCGGAGCAACCGGGCCCAGAGCAGCAGCAACCAAGCCCAGAGCATCCAGGCTGGGAGCGGCCAGGCCCGGAGCAGTTGCTTGTAGAGTGGACCAGAGCAACAGAGGCCAGGCCCAAAGCAGCCAGGCCCGGAACAGCTCGCTCCTCACCTGCCCATGCCCCAGGGCTGCCTCTCAGACATGGCTGGAAACTTTTGGGGGAACTTGAGGGTCTGCTGAATCAAGAGATGAAGGCTTACATCTGGATGTTTGAGTTATTGTAGCGCTGGGGTGTTGATCTGTGAGTGCCTTGTGTGGGGTCTGGATGAGATTGGTTGATCTATTTGGAAGTGTCTTTTGTGTGAAGTGTATCCTTGGGCATCTGGAGGTATTATTGATTTGAGAAAATGTTAAGTTACTGATTTACTACCTGAAAAATCTAAAGTTCTGAAAGTTTAAGGTCTCTTGCCAAAAAGAGGTTTTAAAGCTAACACCTTAATTTTAATGGAGAAAGGGGAGGACAAGCCCTTCCCACCCAGAACAGGTAATCCAATTCCAACCAGCATCTATCTTTAAACAATGTGTTCATTTACATTTGAATGGTGACACCTTTTGATAGCCTAAGGGCAAGTTTACATGTAAACAAGTTTGCTTCTCAGTTCCCAGGGCAGAAAAAACAAGGTTTAAAATTATTAGATTTTAAAATTTATTCTTAAAAATATAAAAGTTTATTAATTAAAAAACAACAACAACAACAACAAAAGGAAATTAAAAAACCTGATGAACAATATTAACTGTTGATTATAATAGAATCAGAGATACGGGAGGGGAGTGGACTGACAATTCTCAGGAAAAGGGGAGTGGTGTATGCGGGAAGAGACTGAACATAAACTGTGCACCTATGGATGAGGACAATGTGGGTTGGGGAAAGGGCAGAGGGTGGGGTGGGAACCTGGTGGAGGGGGGAAGAAATGAGGAACCTTGGTAATAATATGAACAATAAAGATTGATTAAAAAATAAATAAATAAATAAATAAATAAATAAATAAATAAATGTATTATTATGTATAATAAATACAGGTTAAATGTGCTAATTAAATGACAGTTTGCCATATTGATTAAAAATAAAATCAATTGACATATTGTTACAAGAAACACCAGTAACATTTAAAGATATAGAAAGGTTAAAATTAATAGCATAAAAATAGGTAAATACTAACCACAATAAAAGTAGAGTAGCTATATTAATGTTAAAAAAATAGGCTTTAAGTAAAAACAAATAAACATTATTGGAAAGTAATATGATTATCTATTTAATTATAACAATTTTCATTTACCAAAAGTGTATAACTATACCATGCTTGAGTTGACCTAATAAAGTAGACTCAAAATATGAGGAAAAAAAATCTATAGAGTTACAAGGAGAAATGGACAAAATCCCTATTTCAGTGAAAGATTTTAACATGTTCCCTCAATTATTGATTAAGTCAAGTAAATACTACATTAGTAAAGATAGAGAAGAATTAAGCTTTTCATGTTCAAAAATGATACAATGGGCATCTATAGAATTCACCCTAAAAATAAATAATACATATTATAATCAATACATATAGTTATAAATTTTACCACATATTAAGACATAACTGAGTCACAGCAAATTTCAAAGAATTGTTACTGTATAGATAATATTCTCTTTCCAGGGTGAAATTAAATTAGAAGTCAATAACAAAGAGAAATTAAAATGTGCACATTTTTGGAAATTAAAAACATACCACTCTTCTAACTAACTTATGGGTTAAAACGAACATCACCAATACATTGTAAAATTTATCTATTAATGAGGGATATGACAATATTGTATACTAAATCTTAGGGGAAGCAGTTGCAAACAGATTGTGAGGGCCATTTATAATCTAAAATTATTACATTAAAAAAGAATAAAGGCCAAACATTAATAGGCTACATATCCAATTTAATAATCTAGACCAGTTATTTGCAAACATTTAAGTGTAAATACCATGTAACACTCTTAGTAATTATCAAGGCCCCTAAAGAGCTTTTATTTTTAGTTTTTTTCAATAATTAAATAATATTTATTAAGCCACAACCATGACACATTCATATCTAATATATTTTATGATAATTTCAACCAATTAAAATAAAATTAAATTAAAAATAGCTTTTATTCCTGTAATTATAACTGTCAATATTACAAAATTAGAAGTAAATTTTAAGTCACTTATGAACTCATTTAAAAATAATAATGTATTCTATATACCTTATATTTTAATAAAACATATTTTCCCAAACTAAAAAATTTAGTTGGAAACATAATTGTTTTACATTATAGAAAAGCTCTTTAATATCTGACAACAGAAAAGAAGTAGATTTTCACATCTGTTTCTGCATTTAACCTGTTATAAAACATTAGTTGGGTTGAAATGTACAAAAGTATCTGGCCTTACCCAGACATGTATTGAGAAAAGGAGGGTATTTTAACAGCCTTTTTACATGATTGTGAAAAATTTTTCTTTGATAGTATGCCAAATCTCCACTAGTGATAATCTTTTAAAGGTTAGTTGCAATGTGGAATCTGAAACCACATCAGTGAATCTTTCATGGTCTGTTACACTGAGAGTTATCAGTATGTCTTGGACTTTAAAAGGATTTTTTACCCATGCATGATTTTGTAATATTATGTATTGATAATCAAGAAAATATTGGTACACTAAGTTGCAAAGATCTTCTGAATGTTGACATATTTTATTAACTTATAAGAGAAAAACACACTTATTAAAATCACCATTGATTTCATTTGAACAGCCTTTAAATATTGGCAAGCTGTCAAGCTCACTGACAGATACAATGCTAAAATCCAATTTTATTTGAAAGCTCAAATTTTGACATTGGTAATAAATATTTTTAGTTGTTTTCAGGATCATTTCATTCATTTTTGGAAAAATGTCTGCCAAATGTTAGAAGCTGAGTACCCATAATCTGTCTAGTTCTTTTTTAACTTTTTTAAAGTTAAAATGGTGTTCCATGATGAAAATGGCTAGTTGAGCTTGCAACTCCAGCATTACATCAGTGCTTCATATATAAATCCCAATTCCACAGGCAGAATATTTTAAAAATGCAACCAGAGATCAAAATACAAGAAAAATAATTTGTACTATTTCATTAAAGGCATTCTTAAATAAAAAATTGGCATTTATTTTTATAGCAAGAGTGCATTGGCAAGAAATATAATGACCATAGCCTTGATTTGTGCTGCGGTTCCAGCAATTTTATTCACCCTTGTTTTTGCACTGTCAACTTAAGGTAACATGGTGAAAAAGTCAATTAACAACCTAACATTATTGTGCAAATAGTTTTAAAAAAATTTTTTTTATTGATCTGAGAGAGAAAGGGAGAGGGAGAGATAGAAACACGAATGATGAGAGAGAATCATTGACTGGCCACCTCCTGCACACCCCTATCTGGGGATTGAGCCCGCAACCCAGGCATGTGCCCTTGACTGGAACTGAACCCAGGACCCTTCAGTCTACAGTCCGGCACTCTATCCACTGTGCCAAACCAGCTAGGTCTGTGCAAATAGTTTTGACCTTACCTCCTGAAAGATTCTCAGGGACCCCACAACCCTAAAGAAAGCTACAGACCAACTGTTGAGAATCAAAAAAGTTAGACCAAGGTTAAATGAACTATGTGACCCAAGAGCCAAATATTGCACCTGTTTTTGTTAATAAAAATTTATTGGAACATAATCATGCCCATGTACATATTGCTTGGTTCTTTTCCTACTACAGTGGCATAAAGTGAATAGTTGCAACAGAAACTGTACGGTTTACATTATAAGACCTAAAACATTTATAATCTTGCCCTTTATGGAAATGTTTGCCAACCCCTTAAATAGGCTATAACAATAGAATTAACCCAACAAATGTATTTGAAAGAAGCAATGAAGATCAAAAGTTAATGTGGCTTGGTTGGTGTCGCCCAGTGCTTGAGTGTCAACCCATGAACCAAAAGGTCACTGGGTTTGATTCCCATTCAGGACACATGCCTGGGTTGTGGGCTCAGTCCCTAGTGGGGAGTGTGCAGGAGAGAGCCAATTGATTATTTTCTCTGTGATCAATATTTCTTTCTATCCCTCTCCCTTCCTTTCTCCCTAAAAATCAATTAAAAATATATTTTAAAAGTTAATGTAAAAAAATAATGTAAAATAGTAATGTAAAGGATGAATAAAGACAAATGCTAATCCTTTAAGAAGACTAATGAAATACAAAATTCTCCAGCAAAGAGTCTTTTAAAAAGTAAAAGTCTTTAAAACAAAGTCTTTAAAAATGCTTAATTATAATCAGCATTCATAACAATAAAAGGGGGCTAAAATATAACATTTAAAAATTAGAGGTAAATATGAATAACTGTATACTAATAAACATTAAACTATAAACAGAAAAGACAAATATTTTAAAAATCTAAATTTCAAAATCTGACAAAAGAAGAATCAGAAAGTCCAAGTAGTACTATCATAATTAAAAAAAAATAAAATCTGAATTAGTGGTTGAAAATCTCACCTAGAAAATACTAGGAAAAGGGGTTTTACATACAGTTCTTCAAAAATAGTCAAAGGACATATTTTTTCAAATTTAAATTTTCCTAGAAAATCAAATAAAAGGAAATACTCTCAAAATTATTATATAAAGCTAATATTATATGATTTAAAAATACAAATGTAAAATAATAAAAAAAATTACAGTCTAATTCTATTCATAGTCATGACCTTGACAATCTTAAACAAATTATTAGAAAACTGAATAAGTAGTGCATGAGAAACACTAATTCAGCATGACCAAGTTTAGTTTGTCCCCAGAATGCATGGGAAGTTTGGCTTTACAAGCTTGATCAATATAATTACTTTAGTATTAGATTAAAGAAGTAATATATATATATATATAAAGAATTTGATAAAATTCAACATTCATTCATGATTTAACATCCAAACAAAATTCTTAGAAAACTAGGAATAAAGGAAACTTTTTACAAAAACCTATAATAAATATTGACTCTTAATTATCAAAAGTTATAAGAATATGCTTTAAAATCAGAAAGCAGACAAAAGTGCCCACTGTCACTAATTCTATTACATATTTTACTGGACGACCTACCTAGTACAATAATAAAGCTTTTTAATGAAATTAAATTAAAATTGGAAAAGATGAAACAGAATGCTATTATTCTCAAATTATCTTATTTTATACATGAAAATCTATATCGGCATTTGGAATTAAAAAGAAAATTTACTAAAATGGCTGGATATACAACCAATACTTAAAAATGAATTACACATCTATATATGGGAAACAAAACAAAAATTATATATAATTTCAACAAAATATAAGATACCTAGAAATGAATATATTGAAACATTTAAGAAATAAATATATTGAAACATTTAAGACCCATTTGATAAAAATTTAAAAATTTAATTAAGTACACAGAAGTAAACCATGATCTTGGATAGGAAATCTTAATATTGTAAGAATTTCAGTTATTCCCAATTTTAATTATAGCTTATTGCATTTATAAAAACTTCAAAGGAACTTGATAAGGTTATTCTAAAATTTACATGTAAGAACAAAGGCCAGAGAATGGTCAAGATTTTGTAAAGAAGAATAGCAATCTAGAGTATTTTGCTGTTCTGTATGTCAAGAAGTATTATAAATGTCCTAGAGGCCTGGTGCACAAATTCATGCACCAGTGGGGCCCCTCAGCCTGGCCTGCAGGATTGGGCCAAAACTGGCTCTCAGACATCCTTGAGAGGTCCCAGATTTCGAGAGGGCACAGGCCAGGCTGAGGGACCCCACCAGTGCACAACTGGACCTGGGAGGGACATTGGAGATTGGCCAGCCTAGAAGAGACCACAGGAGGACTCCAGGGTGTGTCTGGCCCATCTTGCTCAGTCCTAATCAGCTGAACCTCATCAGTAAGCTAACCTACCTGTCAGAGTGTCCAACCCCCAGTGGTCAGTGTATGTCATAGTGAGTGGTTGAGCTGCCTTAGCATATAATTAGCATATTATGCTTTGATTGTTTGAATGGATGACTGAACACTTAGCATGTTAGGCTTTTATTATATAGGATATTATCTCAGACAGTGTATTGGCACAGGAATAATCAAATTGAACAATACAACAGAATAGGAAACTCAGAGACAGATCCACTTTTACATGGCAACCTGATAGAATTTACCATAAGTGTTCACTATGACACAGGTGGTATAGCAGTTCATTGAGGGAGTATGGACCACAAAGTAAATGGTACTTGGACTGTTGTCCATGTGGACAAAAATGAAATTGAATCTCTACCTCCAGCAGTTAAAAAAATCAAATTCCAGGTGAATTAAAAATTAAATTAGTAAAATCCAGCTTTAAAACTCTTAGAATTACTTATAATACAACTTTGTTCTACAAAAATATAACTTTGTGAGCAAGGTTACTATTATTTCTAAAAAATAAATAAATAAATAAAAAAAATACCATAACCAAAGTGAAAAGATCAACAGAAAACTAGAAGTTCCATATACTATTGACTGGATTATATGTCTCCCTTTTATATCTCAAATTCATATGTTGGAGCCCTAACACCTATTTGGTCATATTTGGAGATGGGGATCTTTGGGAGCTTATCAGGGTTAGATAAGACCATAAGGGTGGGGTCCTCATGATGGGATTAGTGCCCTCAGAAGAAAATCTCTCTCTCTCTCTCTCTTTCTCTCTCTCTCTCTCTCTCTCTCTCTCTCTCTCTCTCTCTCTCTCTCTCTCTCTCTCTCTCTCCCCTATCTGAGGACACAATAAGAAAGTGTCTTTCTGCAAGCCAGTAGTAATGTTATCACCAGAAATTGACTGCACTGGCACCCTCACAAGTCTTCTAGGCTCCAGAATTGTGAGGAATAATGTTGTTGTTGTTGTTGTTTAAGCAAGACTATGGAATTTTGCTTATGACAACCTAGCTGACTAAGACAACACATAACTAACAAAGTATTATACTGAATACATAAAAATTCTTACAAGTCAATAAGAAAAAAAAATAAACCAAATTAAAAATGGGTAAAATATTTACAGAGGCATATCACCAAGGGTAAATATATGATGCAAATAATTATATGAAAAAATTTCTCTAACTCATTAGTAATACAAATAAGAGCAAGATAAGATATAATTCATATTCACTAAACTGGAAAAAATTAATATCTAATATCAACTATTATGAGGATGTGGCACAAGGGACATATTTTTGCTACTCAGACTAAAAATTGGCATTATAATTTTTTAAAAATTGGCATTATAATTTTTAAAAGCTATGTTGTGAAATTAAGCTTTCTAGCACCCTGCGACCTGGCAATCCTTTGCCTACACAAGGTGCACCTTAGAGTAGAGATTCTAACCTATGTGAAGTGGTAGACTAATGTGTTAAAGAGAAGCCAGAGATGTGCTGTTGGGTTGCATAGTGGGAACAGAGCAGCGTCCATTGTCAAGCCAGTTGCAGGTCAGTGCAGGGTCTGACACTGCCATGATGTAAAAAATAGGGAAACTCCATCCAAGAGAACTTCTGGCATATGTGCCATGTGTGAATTGTCAAATATACTCAAAGCTTCACACCATTTTAATAAAAGTCATTATAAATCAAAGCAAAAGATATTTTTAGAGATACACTTATGTAATGGAGACAAGAATAGAAAGAAGTAATAAATATAAAACTCAGGTTGTTACCTTTTGGAGAAAGAGATGCCAAGGATTTGATGGACCAGCACCTACACTAGAATAAAGTAACATGAAGTTAGTTTTACATGTACTTTCTTGTTCTTAAGTTGATAGTGGGTTTACTTTAGTACTAGGCTTCATAACTCACCTACAGGTTACATATGACATTTTTAATGAATTATATAAAACTAGAGGCCTGATGCATGAAAATTCTTGCAAGAGTAGGCCTTCCTTCCCCCCTGCACCCGGGACCTGGGCTTCCCTCCTCTGGCTGCCAGCAGGCACATGGGACCCAAGCTGGCTCCCTCTGGCCCTGGCTTTGTCAGGAAGGACGTCTGGAATGACTCCCAGAAGATGTCTGGTCTAATTAGCATATTACCCTTTTATTATTATAGATGGGTAAGGTCCAATTGTGGTTAAAAAAAAAATGGGGAGGGTTGAGAAAAGGGGGAAAGTGGAAGAGGTGGAAGAGAAAGAAAATTGGGTTAAAAAGAAGAAAAAAAAACCTATGACCTTTGCTCTTCAGAAGGAAGTGAGAAGGGCAGTCATATAAGCTCCTATTTTACAATGGAATTCCAATGTGGTTGAAACTCACACAGGGCTGAGTTTTTAGAGTCTATTATGTAAAATCATATTATTTCTAATTTATCTTAAGTACCATGCATGTGGCTTGGTGGTTACTTGCCAACTCTTAATAAATTCTAAATAGTTTCTTTCATAGTGTTGGGAAGGATTACTGGTGGTTTTCTGTTTTTGTTTTGTTGTTGTTTTCAGAAGAGCACCAACTGAAGGTTTTGGTTTACATTTAGGAGCCAAAGTAAATATGTTTTTAATTTTGTGCTTGCTAAATACATCTAGTTGAATCTGTTTAAGTTAAATGCATATGTGATGTCATTGAACTGTACTTTATTGTTATATAAATAGGCAAGCTAGTACTGTAATCTATCAAATTAATAATTTCAACTTTTATATGTCTTTGTTAATTGCCTCATCTAAGATTATGTTACATCCAGAAGGGACTGTAGACACCTGGTATGTGCCATAAGTGTTAGCTGAGGCAAGAGAAAACATTAAAATGCCATCTTAGATATCAATACATCCAGTGGCTTTGGGGTGTTTTTTTTACCACAACCCACAGTAAGAAATGTATTTTACATCTCTCTAAACACACACACACACACACACACACACACACACACACACACTACACAATTGAAACAAAAGTTACACAACAGAGTATTTACCCTTACTACATGCACTCTGATGGTTTTTATTCCAGTTCACTTCGTATTCTTTAAATTGCTTATTGTTACCTACTAGGTTACTCTCATGACCCGCCATGGCACACAATTAGAAAAACACTAATTTAGCTCACCCTTTTATTTTATAGAGGAGGTAATTGAGCCTCAAACAGGACTAGAGCATTATTTGGAAAAGTAGTATGTGCTCATGTGTCTAGAATAAACTAACATGAAGTTAATTTTACATGTACCTTAGTCATTGACATCTCCTTATACATTTTATCTTCGTTCCCTCTTCTCAAACACCCTCAGCCCATCATTTGTCAGGTACGTCACTCTGTCTAAAGAGATCAGATTAATCCAGTGCAATTTATTCGGAATAAGCCATGTTGAGAAATAGCTAGCGTATTCTCCTTGTTTGCAAATCAATCTCCTGATGACTTTCTAAATTTTTTCCAGGTACTAAAGTTAAATGTACATAGCTATCTTTTTTTTAATGTTGTGATAAAACAACTAGCTACACAAAGCAGGTTCTGGATCTGTGATTTTGCACATTTATTTTATTACCTAAGCCAGAATTGAAAAATGCTCTGATGTCCAAACAAAAGTTTGCATTCGTGTTCTCTGATGAAGCTCATAACATATTGGCAAAATATCAGTTAACAGAAAAGAAGAATTAAGTTCAGGTTTGATATATTTATTTTTTACTACTCACATGCATCTTCCCAGATTTTTGTCTAGATGGTTAGATTAATAGTTCATCACTCTTTCTAAAGATTTAAAATACACTCCTCTATGTTTAGCTTCAGAGATGATTTTTAGTTTAAATCCCTAGGTGAACTGAAATAACTCACAGGTGGGTTCCTTTTTTGTTACTGTTCTTATTATCATGATTATTATCAGCAATTATACCATTATTTTAAATCAAATAGAGTTTAATTCTTTGCTTTCCAACTACTTAGAGGAGTCCAGAGCGAATGTGTGGTTTGTCACATAGAAGGCAGGAAAATGTTCACTGAAACCCTGCAGGGCACCTGGCATCCACTGGTCCAGGGCTAAGGCGTGTGATTGTTCTTCAACACGCGTGCATCAGAGGGAACGGCCCTTCTAAGGGAAACAGTGTATGACTGGAAAATCTCTCAAAGGTATGTCCATTGGCTCCCCAGGGAGGTATTATTTTTCCAGGGCTGGTACTGTGTTAGCATTTCCGTTTCCTGTAAAACGACATGATGCTTTCCACATAGTAAATGCTCAATAAAAGTGCATTTGATTTTGCAAGACAAGCTCAGAATATTGTCCTGGCAGAGATCTGGGGAACCACGAACACTAGGGTTCCTCACTCCATACGTAAGAAAAGTGAGGGGTGAGGTCAGATTTCTCCTCCAGGTCTTGTGATACTAACTGTTAGAGCTCAGAAAGAGGAGCTCTCTTTTCTAAGTTGTGTTACTCTTAAATCTGGGTTCTTTCCATATGCTCAAAGAGACTCAGTAAAGCAAATGAAGTAATTCTCCTAGTTATTCATCATCTCTCATTAGTTTTAACAATAAATCTTGAAATCTCTTAATCTGTACATAGCAAGATTTCTTCTTCCGGCCCCACCCTAGCCCCTGAGAAATCCTACCTAATCTAAAATCTTAATAAACCATTCCTTTTCTCTTTCAATAAATTACTTCCACCCCACAAAAAAAGTACAAAATTGCCAAAAGTATTTTAACTCTTATTAATTATTATCTCTTTAAGAGTCACAATGCATTTAACTTAGTCTCGAATACCTCTTTCATCTTTATCTGTCCGATCTACTTACAATTGTTTAACACGGTGGGCGGATACCTGGCTAAAAGCCTCTTCACCGAATAAGCATTGATATAGTTGCTACACCGTTCTTAACTCAGATGAGAACTTTTTGCACTAACATATTTTTAAAGTCTTTATAGAAATCTTAGAAACAAATTTTTCCTTCCTAATCAGAAATTCAATTGATCAAAATTCTATATTCTCTGCAAATTCTAGTTAAAAATATTTTTAACTATAGTATTTATGTTGTCGTGTTTTAGTATCTCTGTCTCTGGCACTTTGGTTTTAGACTTAATGCAGAATAAAAACAAGACATCTATTAAATACTATTATTTGCTATAATTGAGTAAGGGACACACAAGCCAATATTATAAAACAAGACTTAACACTGTACATAAAAAAGTAGAATAAAGTTTCTAAGATGAGACTTGTATAAGTCAAGGAAAATGGAAAGGGGGAGATCATCTATATAAATAAAAGCCTAAGCAAGGGGATGACTGGAGGACCAGAGGACCGGATGACCCACTAGTAACTATGACACACACTGGCCAGCAGGGGGCAGACACTCAACTTAGGAGCTGCCCCCTGGTAGTTGGTAGGAGCGCTGCTCAGCTGACAGACTGGCACCAGACACTGGGCTTTTAGCTGGTGAGCACAGCTGCAGTGGTGCAAGCCACTCCCATGGACACTCCCCCTGTGCACCCAGTGGCAGTGGTGGCTGCGGAGGCAGGTCTAGCAGGGCTGAATGAGGTTTTATTGTTAAAACCCCAGCCTGGGCTCAGGCTCCCCCCCAGCCACCTGCTGCTTCATGCACTACTTTGTGATGTGCAGGATCTATTATACACGGACAGCGGCCTGGAGCCTGATGAGCTGGCAGGTAAGACCAGGCTGCAGCAGCGTGGAGATCCACTGATCCCCGCAGGCCAGGCTGAGGGTCCCCACTGGTGCACGAATCCGTGCACTGGGCCTTTAGTTTCAAATAAGAATTATAGAGAGAGACTCCAAGGTGAATAGAATGGTTTGTCTAAGAGGCTTAGGGTTTGCAGGTATCAAAGGTATTCAGAAAACGGTGTGTTCTGTGTGGTTCACACAGGAAAAAAGTGGTTCACACAGAGCAAGGATCTTAGAATTGATGCAGCTGAGAAGACAACAGACACTAGTAGTGGTATTTAGCAGCACTAACTAACACGCATTCTTACATTTAGCCTGCAAAACACTCCTAGGTGAGTACTATTGCTATTGCTATCCTAGAGGTGAGGGCTTAGGCAGGGTAAGAAATTGCCAAACTCCTATAGCAAGTAAGGGACAGAACTCTGACCCATTAAGCTCTGGGGGATGGAAGGGGTGGAGGGAAGCTAATGGCTTGAGTCTATTTTAAGAAAGAATTCTTATCTTTTTTTCTTTCGTTCCCCTTCTCTTTTTCTCTCCTCCTCCTCCTCCTCCTCCTCCTCCTCCTCCTCCTCCTCCTCCTCCTCCTCCTTCTTGTTATTATAACTATCATTATGTTAATGAGAATGTTAAGAGTTTGAGTATTAACTTGGCCAATAGAATTTGTATAGTGTTCTAGACACATTCCCTAATACCTAGGACCTGTCCCATTTGGGCTGGTTATCTTTGTGTCAGAGGTTCAGTGTTTCTGACAATTTCTTGATGGAAGAAGCCTCTTTTACTGTTTGAGTTCTAAGAGCGTGGACTCTCCTTGCCATCCATGCCTAGCAAAGACTTGCCAATAGGAGTTCAAGGCTGGGGAACAGAAGGCATCCATCAAGCCACACCAAAGATCCCTCTTGAATAACGTGAGAAAAACACGTTTCCTTGCAAATAAAAAAAATAACAAAACGAAGCCCTAAGGATGAAATAATTTCTCAAACAAAACCACT